>NW_026571447.1:39127070-39149570 GCF_026225935.1 Boleophthalmus pectinirostris
CCTCCAGGGGGACCCGAAGGCGTTCCCAGGCCAGTCCAGAGACAGAGTCCCTCCAGCGTGTCCCACTGACCTCCTCCAGGTGGGAAATGCTCAGAACACCTCCAGGTGTCCAGGAGAACAGATGTCCTCCCCTCAGCTGCTCCTCTTGACGTGGAGGAGCAGTGGCTTTACTCCGAGCTCCTCACCCTGTCTCTGAGGGAGCGAAGGAAACTCATTTCGGTCGCTTGTATCCGTGATCTCGTTCTTTCGGTCATTACCCAGAGCTCATGACCAGAGGTGAGGGGAGGAACGGACACTGACAGTAAATTTTCACCACAACGGTCTGATACAGCGACCGCATCACTGCCCACGCTGCAAAAACTGAATAAGCGTTTGATAAATTTCATGACAATTCTCAATGGGAAATCTGTCTCTTGCCTTTTGACTTCTAGAATCTGAAAACCACAAAGTATCTGACCACTTTAGAAATCAGATTATGTTCAGATTTTGGGTGTAAACATGGCCACTGTTGCTCTGCTCTGCTCGTGTGTGTGTGTGTGTGTGTGTGTGTGTGTGTGTGTGTGTGCGGTGATGTAAGGGCCCGTGCAGCCTGTTGGACCGGGGCCGGACAGCTGGGCCGGGCATGGTTCTGATTAGGCCTCTGAAGCCGGTGCCATGAGCTGAGGGTGCTTTGAGGTGATCGCTCAAATATGTGCGTTTTACTGCCCATCTGTGCCCATCTGAGTACAACTTCAGAATCTTCTCTTGTTTGGCTCGTTTTATTGTCGATAATTCTGAATAAAAACGCTCAGATTACGTTTAGCTGGGGATCGGTCAAAGATAAAGACACTGTAACACATTTTTACTGTCTTAAGATTGTGAAAAATATGAGTTTTTAAAGGCTTTTCTCAACTTTCAGACCCCAGAGTAAAGCACTTTGCACTGACGGCAACACTAACAACAACTAGCATGCTGATGTGCACTTCCTCATTATTGAAATGCCAGAAGAAAGTTCCACTCATGATAGGGAAACACACCAACTACACTACTATTTCTACAGTTAAACTTGAATCTTTTAGCACGTTAACTGTACAATGTCTTAATAATGAACAAATAATTCATTAATTAACACTTAATTAAGACTAATTAAGGTGTATTTACTATAAAGTTCAGCGGCAAGTGAAGAAGAAGAACTACAACGTGAAACTAATAAAACAATAAATTACTTTTACTTACGTTTCCAACTTCTCCGTTCTTTTACTTTTCACGTTGTAGTTCTTCTTCTTCACTTGCCGCTCGATCGGTCCGTCGGAACATAGAGTCACTTCTGTAGTGGCTTTTTAATGTGTTGTGGCTTTTTGTTGTGTTGTCACTTTTGTATTTGTTGCGGTGTTTGCGTTTGTTGTGACCCTCTCGGCTTCCGTACTTGACCAGATTACAGGGCAGAAGTCTAAATGTGAAATATGACAATATCATAGGGCGACCAAACGTCCGTTTTTCCCCGGACATGTCCGTATTTTGCGTCCTGTCCGGGGCGTCCGGGTTTTTTTTTTTAAGTGATGGAATGTCCAGGTTTTCATTACCGTTCATTGGGGCATTAAAACTGAGCGTCTCTCGTAGCGTCTGTGACTCAGAAGGCGAGACAAAACAGTCGGTCAGTCTGTAACATACTGAAGCACAAATGCACATTTAACGATGATTTGTACAAGAAATTCTCCGTTTTCCAGCGTTTTTCCAGTGACCAAACGAGTGAAATGACTGTAAAATAAAGAGCTGCGCTAAACCTGCACATGTACAATCTGCACTCGTACGACCTGCACTCATGTGACGCTGAAAAGCTAAAACATGAACTATCTCCTATCCTGTATACACACAGAACAGACTCACCATCATCAGCACCTCTTCTGTCACAGAAATAACACACATAATCCACAGAGTTGTGTCATTTAGTCCAAAAGAAACTGATCACATCAGCGGGCACAAGGAGCAGTTGTTTTTATCGCCGCTAACAGTTTATGCTAATTAGCCTAAACGGTCTTAAGTTTTGTTTCTGTAAAAACGTAAACAAATGTGATCAGAGCTGAATGATCTGATCAAACGGGCTGATGTGTCTATAGTGTTTATGGTTTATATGTTGTAAAGTTGAGTTTATTTATGCAGAAGATTTGAATGAAGAATCTGCACAGTGGATTGTGGGAGATCTCGTAGCTCCTTAGCTTCTTATGCTAAAGGAGCTCACGGTTTGTATTTTTCCTGGTTTATGAAATTGATTTAAGTTAATTTTTGCGCCTGCGCATTTGTAAGATTATGTCAAGAAACCGGGACACTCCATTTGATCATGTCCACGCGGATATGAGTGTCTCTGTTTCTCAGTGAACATGTAAACACAGTAACACGAATACTGACAGAACCGGGGTATGGCTAATAACCGGGTTGTTGATGTGCATGTATACACACTCAATGTGGAGGCCCCACCTCCCACGTCCTGTAAAGTGTCCGGGTTTTCACAACTGGAAATATGGACACCCTACAATATCAGAACCAGAAACAAAAAAATCGATATGGTTCAAAAGACTTGACAAGATCGACTTTGACAATACTGGGAAATCCCACTGGGAAATTAAACATGGAGGTTTGATGCTCACTTTTCGGGAGGATCCTTCCCAGTGTGAATTGCACGACGACTGGAAGTTCGAAATTCGGGATGCAAGTTTTACCACATGACATCACAAGTTTGAACAGAACTCAGCCTAAATTTGCAGGGTTTGTGCGTTAAACATGTATAAATGAAACAAAACAAAACTCAGATATGCTTATGATGATGAAAAATTATAACATAGAACAGAAAATAGCATAATTCCGGCTTTTTAAATAATAAAAAAAAAATCAGTTTTCATTTACTCGCATGTACTCTGAACTCGACTTCATTCTCAGCATTTTTTTCATTCGTAGCTCTCCCATCTGATAAAACAGAAACCCAAAACGTGTATCTTTAAATCCGGCCAAAACTATAAATTTCCTCTGTGCGCACAGACTCAAAGTATTTGACTGCGTTTCAGAGAATGTGGTTCAGTGGAAAGACCGTAATTCAAGTCTAAATGACAAAACTGTGCACTGGGAACGCTCGGGTTTATTATACCGTAAAAAGCGAATAAATGCTACTATTCTGGGAGGACGGCGCGGATCCGGACGGGCAGATGGGCGCCGGCGGAGGAGGCGGGTGTCAGGTGGGTCCCGTGTCTCCTGTTTTTATCCTCTCGGACTTTTGTAGCTGAATTTAAGTGGAGCTTTGGCAGCGGTTAAAAGGACGGCTTCTTTACGGGCGATGAAGAGTAAAACGGATCTGGAGCTCTGGGTTTTCGTTGTGGTTCGCAGGTGGATTGGGTTTTAGATTGTAATTCTGTCCAGTCTCGTCACGATACGAACGTTTCAAACCCGGATTTCGATGCTAAAGGAACGAACCGATACTCAAAACTGATTCCGATACCACGATGATAATGAAAAAAATCAATTCATACTGGAAAAAAAATTATTGGAGGAGCAGATTTATGGAAAAATCTAGGGGATAAAATAAAGATAAATAAAGACTCATATAATAAAAATAAATAAAAAATCATTAACGACATTTTTTAAAAGTTACAAATTTAATTCTCTAGGCAGATACAGAGCGAATGATGAATGATTTAAAGACATATTTTTACTACATAAAGAGAAACTTTAAGATAATATTTTTGATTCTATAGGAAACAGAAGCAGGTTGGAGAATTAAAGTTTTAACAACATAAAACTCATTGTTTATTTAAAAAAAACAAAAAACAAACTAAAACTCACTTTTAGTACAAACGTAAAAGTGCCACCCCAGTAAAAATGTATAATATGTAATTTTTTTATTTTTTTTTTTAACTCAGAATGATGCAAAATCAGGTTATTCGCATTAACGCCGTTTATAATCAGACTCCAACACATGAACCAGGACTAAACCAGGTCTAAACCAGGTCTAAACCAGGTCTAAACCAGGTCTAAACCAGGTCTAAACCAGGTCTAAACCAGGTCTAAACCAGGTCTAAACCAGGACTAAACCAGGTCTAAACCAGGACTAAACCAGGTCTAAACCAGGACTAAACCAGGACTAAACCAGGACTAAACCAGGTCTAAACCAGGTCTAAACCCAGGAACTAAACCAGGACTAAACCAGGTCTAAACCAGGACTAAACCAGGACTAAACCAGGACTAAACCAGGTCTAAACCAGGACTAAACCAGGACTAAACCAGGTCTAAACCAGGTCTAAACCAGGTCTAAACCAGGACTAAACCAGGACTAAACCAGGACTAAACCAGACTAAACCAGGTCTAAACCAGGTCTAAACACAGGACTAAACCAGGACTAAACCAGGTCTAAACCAGGACTAAACCAGGACTAAACCAGGACTAAACCAGGACTAAACCAGGTCTAAACCAGGAAACCAGGTCTAAACCAGGTCTAAACCAGGACTAAACCAGGACTAAACCAGGACTAAACCAGGTCTAAACCAGGTCTAAACCAGGACTAAACCAGGTCTAAACCAGGACTAAACCAGGACTAAACCAGGTCTAAACCAGGTCTAAACCAGGTCTAAACCAGGACTAAACCAGGTCTAAACCAGGACTAAACCAGGACTAAACCAGGTCTAAACCAGGTCTAAACCAGGTCTAAACCAGGACTAAACCAGGACTAAACCAGGTCTAAACCAGGTCTAAACCAGGTCTAAACCAGGACTAAACCAGGTCTAAACCAGGACTAAACCAGGACTAAACCAGGTCTAAACCAGGACTAAACCAGGACTAAACCAGGACTAAACCAGGTAAACCAGGTCTAAACCAGGACTAAACCAGGTCTAAACCAGGTCTAAACCAGGACTAAACCAGGTAAACCAGGTCTAAACCAGGACTAAACCAGGACTAACCAGGTCTAACCAGGACTAAACCAGGTAAACCAGGAACCAGGTCTAAACCAGACTAAACCAGGTCTAAACCAGGACTAAACCAGGACTAAACCAGGTAACCAGGACTAAACCAGGACTAAACCAGGACTAAACCAGGACTAAACCAGACCAGGTCTAAACCAGGACTAAACAGAACTAAACCAGGAAACTAAACCAGGACTAAACCAGGTCCAGGTAACCACCAAACCAGGTCTAAACCAGGACTAAACCAGGATTAAACCAGGACTAAACCAGGACTGAACAAGGACTAAACCAGGACTAAACCAGGACTAAACCAGGTAAACCAGGAAACCAGGTAAACCAGGAACAAAACAGGACTAAACCAGGACTAAACCAGGTCTAAACCAGACTAAACCAGGACTAAAACCAGAACTAAACCAGGACTAAACCAGAACTAAACCAGGACTAAACCAGGACTAAACCAGGACTAAAGGAACCAGGTCTAAAGGACTAAACCAGGTAAACTAAACCAGTAAACCAGATTAAACCAGGAACCAAAACCAGGACTAAACCAGGACTAAACCAGGTCTAAACCAGGACTAAACCAGGACTAAACCAGGATAAACCAGGACTAAACCAGAAACCAGGACTAAACCAGGACTAAACCAGGACTAAACCAGGATTAAACCAGGACTAAACCAGGTCTAAACCAGGACTAAACCAGGATCGAACCAGGACTGAACCAGGACTAAAACCTCTTGATATTTTGCACTTTTGTATCTAAGGCCTTAAATTTTACTTTTTTAATGTCCAAAAAGTTGTTTATAACCCGTATGTTTTCTGTGTGTTTTGTATGAAAAACTTTTCTTTTTGTTTCTTTTTTATTTGTATTTCTGGTCCTGTAGCTTTTATTCCAGCCACATGACACAACTACAGCAGCAGATCGTGAAATAACAAGTTTTACTGAAAAAAAAAAGATGTATAACTCTTGATTAGGAGGTAAAATTTTGAGTTTTAATCGCAAAATTAAGAAAAAAATCCAGTTAAGGACAAAAGTATTTAAACTGCCTTTAGGTCTGGAAGTTTTATGTCTCATTGTGCTTTTTTTTGCACATTTAAAAATCGTTTGAGACCAAAAAATCCTCTTATTGTCTCTTCCAAACACATCGTAACCACATTTATTCTTCTTAATTCTCTCATGTTGTGTTTAGGATCAGAGTTACGTCGTTGTTCTGTTCTGTCACTTTCAATTATCGAAGTTGAAAACAGTGTTGAAATTTCCATAAACATTTTCTTCGCCAGTTTTGTTCAATTCCTCCCTGAATCCTCGCGAGGCGTTTAAGAGCCGCTAACGACGGGGGGGGGGGGGGGGGGGGGGGCGCTTCTGTGTCCGCAGCCGCACTCGAACGCATCGCTCAGAACGCAGGACCCAAACCCGGACCCGCTTACGTAAGATCCAAGCCCGGGGAGCAGTTTATGGAGTATGGTTTAGTCCTGTTAAATCCTGGTTTAGTCCTGGTTTAGTCCTGTTAAATCCTGGTTTAGTCCTGGTTTTAGACCTGGTTTAGACCTGGTTTAGATCTAGTTTAGACCTGGTTTTAGACCTGGTTTTAGACCTGGTTTTAGTCCTGGTTTAGACCTAGTTTTTAAACCTGGTTTAGTCCTGGTTTAGTCCTGGTTTAGATCTAGTTTTAGACCTGGTTTTAGACCTGGTTTTAGTCCTGGTTTAGTCCTGGTTTAGTCCTGGTTTAGACCTGGTTTAGACCTGGTTTTAGACCTGGTTTTAGACCTGGTTTAGACCTGGTTTTTAGTCCTGGTTTTAGTCCTGGTTTTAGACCTGGTTTAGACCTGGTTTTAGACCTGGTTTAGATCCTGGTTTAGACCTGGTTTAGTCCTGGTTTTAGACCTGTTTTAGACCTCTAGTTTAGACGTTTTAGTCCTGGTTTAGACCTGGTTTAGTCCTGGTTTAGTCCTGGTTTTAGACCTGTTTTAGCTCTAGTTTAGACCTGGTTTTAGTCCTGTTTAATCCTGGTTTAGTCCTGGTTTAGTCCTGGTTTTAGACCTGATTTAGTTTCCAGCAATGAGTGGAATTACCAAAAAAAAAAAAAAGAAAGGGGGCTATAGTCCAAAATGTGAAAACAGTAAAATCCCTCTGTGTAATCCATTTATTTCAACAAAGTAACTGTAATCCAATTACCACTCACTGAAACAGTAACTGTAACTGAATCATCATTTGTACTCTGATTACTTAACTCTGGTACATGTGATCTGTTACTCCCCGACACTGCGGGCGGGGGGGGGGGGTGTGGAGAGGGTTGGGGTCTTGTGGGACTCGTTGGGCGGGGGGTGGGAGGTCAGGGAGCTGCAGGTGCTCGGGCTGAGAGGGAAACGGGGGATTATAGACGGAGGGAAAGTCCGTAACAGCTGCGGTTGTTTGCGCTGTGCTGTTACTCCAAACACACACAGACACTTTGGGTTTCACATGACGTCACGGCATTTTATTCACCTGATCCAAAACTCACCAGTGAATCTGTTTGTTTTCAGACGGCCGGGATTGACCTTTTTCACAACGGTCGGAAGTGTCCCGCTGTAGGTTTGCGGAACTTCCAGTTAATGGTTTTCTGTGGAAAAATGTGTGTGTAAATGTGTGTTTGTTTTCTCCAGCAGCTTCATAAATCTGCCCCATCACCAAATCTTTAACCAACAAACTCCACAAAGGACAAACATTCTAACATGAACAATTTATCCACAATTAATGTCATGGTCATGAATAAAACTTCTTCACTCAGACTGATTCTAGAAGTAAAATTTCAAAAATTTCATTTCATGATGTCGAAATTTAGCCAGACTGGCGCCACCTAGAGCAGGAGTGTCAAACTCATTTTGGTCCGGGGGCCGTATCCAACCGACTTTGATCCCAAAAGGGGCCGGATCAGAAAACTCATGGAATATAAAACCTCAAAAATAACAATAAGTTCAAATATTTGTGCAGAAAAATGCAAATCTATTACTGAAATCTTTTTAAATTGATGAACTCTTTCTTTTTTACAAAATATTATAATATTATGAAGAACCTGAAACTTTAAGAAAAATGCAATTTCAACACAATATTTTAACATTAACTTATATGTAAATAGGAATAAGTACATTTTTGTTGTAAAATTCTGCACTCGGCTCCACTTTTCTCATGTTGGACATTTTTCTGATGAGGGTGTCACGGTCAACAGTCAAAACGATCGTCCTTTAAGAGCGTTTGGAAAGAGACAAGTCTTCATTTGTGCTGCTCTGGTGGGAGGGGCCACGTACAGAGACGCTGGAGACGCTGCTGTGATAAACACCACAGAAAATTAACAAGATTTTAATTAAAATATTTAAGTAGAAAATCAGCCAAGGGCCAGATTAAAGGTCTTGGAGGGCCGGATCTGGCCCCCGGGCCTTATGTTTGACACCTGTGACCTAGAGCCTCCACTCAGTTTCATTTCTCTCCAGTGACTAGGTCAAGAATCAAAATACACTAGACAGTTCGCCAAAACCCTGGAAGAGTGAGTTCGGGCACCAACCAATCAGTGAAGAGACGGACATTCAGCGCTGCCAATGATTCCCGAAATCAAGGATTTTAAAGTCGGAACAAAGAGAATGTTTGGTGAATTAAATCAAGGGGAAAGACGTTATTGTCCTTCTTCTTCCTACAGGATTTGGCGAATCACATACGTCACAACCAAACAGTAGTGATTGGTTAAATTAAAAAAAAGTTCCCGCCTTCTGTCGAATGAATGAATCCTAAACACGGTTTCCACGAAGTGAAACTGTCTCATTTAAAGCAGCACCATGTAATATTATGGAGCTTTAATATTTGACATTTAAAAGTAAAAACGTTGCTTTTCTTCCTTCAAAGGCCCTCTCACCATTTACTCACCATTAGTAACAGCTGAATTCTAGTCGATTATAATCGCTTAGACTTACAGGATACAGGTCAAAACTTTGCAAAGCTAAAACATAAATGTCGGTGTACACGTACAGGTTCTATGTTGCGCAAAATTGACTGTTGTGAGCTTTTAGTCTTGTCAAAATGTTATTCTGCGTCAAAAACATACAGTTGTGTTTTGTTTCATTCACAGTCGTTTGATTAATTCTGGATCATATCGCTCAAAATGCTCTGTTCCACCAGTAGTTTCCAAGTTAACTTTCTATATATCTTTTATTTTTGTTCAGTAGAGGCGGTTAATTCCAGAGCTGAAATCATCCAAAGCAAATGGAACAGATCGATGTTTGTAATGGAGGCAAATAAAGAGACGAGATGATTACAGTGAAGCGGAGTGAAGCTTGAAGGTTTAGCAGGATCATCGTCATCGTCGTCGTTGTTGTTGTCGTTTTTAGCAGAACTGTGACTGTAAAACTCTGATTTGCCTCCTGAAAGTTGTGAAACTTTTTGCGAGTCTAATCTTCGTAAGAATCCGGGTCTTAGGAAGGAAATGGGAGAGATGAGTTTGCATTAATGTGAGCGCTTTCAAATGAATGGAACTGTGTGCCGACTGCGCTCTCACGGTTTTAAAAACGTGTAACAATCACGACTGAACCTGCGTCTCCAGAGTCCAGAGACACGACCGTGTTTGTCTCAGTCTCAGTTCATGTTCAGGTCCCACGTGAAGCTCAGAACCTCCAGAATTCCCTCCCAGAGCTGCAAAGAGCGTTGGCCATTTGTTAAAACCAAATGAGATAAAAATACCAAGTTAAAAAAATCATGACGGATGTTTTTGTCATTAAAAATAAATCAATATCACGATTATTTTCAGTACAAACCCTACTGGATTTGATATTTACTTCATATCTGAGGGCAGAGCTTTCAAGTTTATGAAACTTAAAAACAGAATCTTACATATGGTTCCTTAAAGGTCTGATAATGCGAGAAATTAACGCTGGACTAAAACCAGGACTAAACCAGGTCTAATAATACAACATGACACTAACAGTAGGTGGACATAAATAAAGTCAGCAGTGATCTCATATAAAAATAATGTTTCTATGAATAATATTTTTTCTATGGTCAAGTAAAGACTGAACAAACATGAACTTTCAGGATGTGTTGCTACATTCATGTCAGTCAGTCAGTAAAATTTTATTTATAGAATGATTTTCATACAAAAAAATGCAACTCAAAGTGCTTGTAGCTGGTTAACCTTTTGAGCAGCAGGTCCCAAATATTTACATGTACTTATCCTTGTTTTTTTGTTTTTGTTGTTGATTTTGTTTTACCTTGAAACAAATAAAATGAATGAATGAACCTCCACAATGTCTGAAACAGGAATGTCAAACTCATTTTGGTCCGGGGGCCGTATCCAACCGACTTTGATCCCAAAGTGTCCGGATCAGAAAACTCATGTCATATAAACCCCAAAAATAACAATAAGTTCAACTATTTGTGCAGAGAAACACAAATCTATTACAGAAATCTTTTTTAATTGATGAACTCTTTCTTCTACAAAATATTATAATATTTTGAACAACCTGAAACTTTAAGAAAAATGTAATTTCAACACAATGTTTTAACATGAACTTGTATGTAAATAGGAATAAGTCCATTTTTGTTGTAAAATCCTGCACTCGGCTCCACTTTTCTCATGTTGGACATTTTTCTGATGAGGGTGTCACGGTCAACAGTCAAAACGATCGTCCTTTAAGAGCGTTTGGAAAGAGACAAGTCTTCATTTGTGCTGCTCTGGTGGGAGGGGCCACGTACAGAGACGCTGGAGACGCTGCTGTGATAAACACCACAGAAAATTAACACCATTTTAATAGAAACTATAATTAAAATATTTTAGTAGGAAATCAGCCGAGGGCCAGATTGAAGGTCTTGGAGGGCCGGATCTGGCCCCCGGGCCGCATGTTTGACATCTGTGGTCTGAAAAGTGTATGAGACAAATGAATGGAAAATGAAAAATTTTACTTGTGTTTACGGGAACCATCATCTTGGTCACTAATGATAAATAAATGTACGTCTTAAAAGTCCTATATTGTACAAAGATGCAAAAAACCCAAGGCACTCACTGGTTCAAAATAAAATGCCTTTATTAGTTTACGGTATTTCTTAATGGACAAATTAAAAAGTCCCGACGCGTTTCAGCCTATGGTTTTCCTCAGGGACAAACAGAACTGAGAGCAAATCATGTGAATTAAATACAAAAAACCACCAACAGGGCGGCTCCACCTGGAAGAGGAGGAGTGGAGACTCACCTGTGGACACCACCTGATAACGCCACAAGATGGCAGTGTTACAAACAGTGGAACATCATAGAGAATATAAAAACAAATTATTTACAAAAATATAAAATATATACAAAATATACCATGCAGTATAAAAAATACCATGCAGTATAAAAACACAGAGAAGTCCAAATCTTCATTAAGCCCAGGATATTTTGTTGCCTGCAATTTATAGATCCAGTAGGTTTCACATTGTTTGAGTTGAATCCGGTTTCCTTTTCGCAGAGAGTGGTATATGGTCAGTTCCTTGTACCTGTAGATTCGATGTGTTACTGTCATGAAAGTCCAAAAAGTGTCTGGCCATAGGATAATTGGTATTGGCTGTGCGGAGAGCATATTTATGCTCAGCCAAACGGTCTTGTAGGCGTCTTTTGGTCATCCCTACATAGAACACCTACAAGTAGATCAAACAAGTCTAAATAACAAAAGCTGTTTTGCAGATGATAAAATGTTTTATTGTTTATTCTTTTTGTGAATGATAGTCCAGAAATGACTTGGTTTGACATATGTTTGTGCAGTGGGGGCAGCTGTTACACTTAAAAGAACCTATATCCTATATTGTAGTTTTAAAAAACATGACAATATCAAGTTATCCAGAGTATTAGATTACGTTACTCACTTTAAAGGTTGTATAGAGGATTTTTTAAGGGAAGTGAAATACAGCGACCATCGTTTTTCAAATGTTGTCTCTAGAAATCACATTTGTTTACATCCAGTGCATGTTCAGAATTACTCTTGAAGTGACCTGTCTAGAAATATTTTAGCGACCGACGCGTCAGTTTTTAGACCCTTCGGACTTTCTTTCGCGGTGAACTGGTCGTGGATTCTCGTCCGCCATCGCGACAAACTTTGTGCGAATTGCAAGGGAGCGACAGTTTGAAAAAGCCTCTAAGAACCGCTGCATAAACCACGTAATCCCCGAGCGCCGACGAGTCCGTTACACTAAAAATGTAGGGAGTTTGATTGACAACCTAACAGCCAATAGAAAAAGAGGGAGCCTCGTTTTCTATTGGCTGATGTTTATCTGGCCTCACGACGTCCACAACTGATAGATTTTCATTCTTTCTTTTTTTTTCGGTCATCATAATTAAAAGGCTGCTGCGTCTCTGTAATGGTATTTTAAACTTTCAATGACAATTTTAAACAAAAAAAAAACAAAAAATCCTCCATACAACCTTTAAGTAATTTAGTGGATTATGTTACAAACTACATTTTGGTGTATGTAATCTGTAATCTGTAGGGGATTACATTTTAAAAGTCACCCTCCCAACACTGAATATAGGTCCCTTTAAACAAACCCTTGATCTTCTAACCTTGATCCTAAACTCCGGTGTCTCTGGAGTCTTGGACACCTGAACCCGGGTTTTGGAAAGTGAAACCTTGCGCTGCGTCTTTAAGATTTCCCTGGACATCCTACAGAGACACAGCTCCAGCGGAATGGTGCGGAGGTCGAAGGAGACAGGTGCCCGGGCCCCAGCTGCTCCTCTTCTCCGGCGGGATCCTCACGAGAACATTCCACGGGGCCGGAGACGTTTGCACGCGAGGCTCCGGTTTCAAAAAGGTGCAGATACTCGGGGAGCGCGTCGTGAGCTGCCTAAGCCGGGCAGAAAGGTCAGGATCGCGCCGGAGCCGAGGGGAGAGCGCCGTCGACCGTCCCGTCCCGCGGATTCAGTAAAACGCGAGTTCGGTTATTTACGGCGGAGTGCGGCGTTTCTCAAAGTGTGGCGCGCGGGCTCCTTCAGGTGGGACTTGGACACAGCTTCAGTTTGTGTTTGTTGCTTCTTTGACACACGGTCGGGCAAGTGACTTTAAAACTGTGATGTGTTATTTATTTATGACGTGTTACTGACATTTCAGAGTAATTTGTGACATTACAATATTAATGTGTTTAAAATGTAAAATATCACACGAGTTTTACAGCAATTTAACTCTCAACAAAAGAACTGAAGATGCTGAACTTTTGCGCCGTATATGGACTAAACCAGAACTGAACTGAGGACTAAACCAGGACTGAACCAGGACTAAACCAGGACTGAACCAGGTCTAAACCAGGACTGAACCAGGTCTAAACTGGACTGAACCAGGTCTAAACCAGGACTGAACCAGGACTAAACTAGGTCTAAACCAGGACTGAACAGAGGACTAAACCAGTTCTAATCGAGGTCTAAACTAGGTCTAAACAAGGACTAAACCAGGACTGAACCAGGTCTAAACCAGGACTGAACCAGAACTAAACCAGGACTGAACCAGGATTGAACCAGGACTAAACTAGGTTTAAACAAGTACTGAACCGAGGACTAAACGAGGACTAAATGAGGACTAAACGAGGACTAAACTAGGTCTAAACCAGGACTAAACCAGGACCAAACCTGGAATCTAGAACTTTGTATGAAGAAAAACCCACCACTTCAATCCAGGTTAAAAAACGACTGTAATTATCATTTCTTTTTTAGAACTACAGAGGAAATGACGTAGTCCACTTTTAGACCTGGAGTAGTCCTGTTTTAGACCTGGTTTACTTCTGGTTTAGACCTGGAGTAGTCCTGTTTTAGACCTGGTTTAGTTCTGGTGGTATTTGGAAAGTTTGTGTGAAAAGTTTGAGAATCACTTGTATAAATCATCAAATTTGAGATGTTCGGTTTGACATTTCGTGCAAAAGAAGAAAGAAATCCGCACTGCAGTTCTTTGAAACTCCCCAATTTTTTATTTCAATGACACCACGAAGTGTTTGTGACATTTCGGGTCAAGCTGAAGAAGATCTTGACCCAAAACGTCACAAACCCAGAACGCAGTTGCAGTTTTTGTTGGACGTGCATGTCTCTATTTACCAGTCAGTTTGACCTTTTAGAATCACAACTGCATGAAATTTAACCGTCCTTTGTGTTGACGTCTTTTGCGTTGCAGATGTGGAAGTATTTTTGTTTTTTAGCCTAAAAGTCAAAGTCTGATCTCGTCCGGTTTCAGAGGCTCAGCAGGACTGGGTCTGGTTAGTTCTTGGACGGGCGAGCGCTGGGGAAAACCAGATCCAAAACTGTTGCTGTGTCCTCGGGCGAGACATTTCACCCACGTTGCCCAGTATGAATGTTGTCAGTGAGTGATGGGGGAGATTGGCAGCCTCACCTCGTCTCCGGTCGGCTCCAGGGCAGCTGTGGCTCTACAGTCGTATCTTACCACCTCAGAGTTTGGAGTGAATCCATGATGTACTGTAAAGTGTCCTTCAGTGTCCAAAAAAGTGCTGTATAAAATCAGTCGAACAGAATTTTATGATCTCATCTGAAACCCAACAGTGGAGATCTCGAGGGAAATTCAAGTTCTTTCATTTATCCCCAAAAATTTAGATGGAATTTGAAATCTGACTTTCCTCTGTGTCGAGTTTGTTCCCACATATAATGAGAGCACAGAGAGAGTCAGAGGAGAACAGAGGTCAAACCTACAGGGACTCAGCTGCACAAAGATCTTGTCCAGGCATTTGTTTGTGCTCCAAAGGGTCCAGGAACAGATTCAGTTTGAAATGAGGATCATGATACTCAGGCAATTTAGGAAAACAGGTCGAACATGAAGGGGTTAAAGTATTTCTTCTGGAAGGTCTTCTGTCACATTGGGTGTAATAAGCCTGTAGAAGTGTCGTAGTCCTCAAGACTGGTCTTGGTCTCGAGACTCACCTCAAGACAATTTTTTTTTAATGGTCTTGGTTTCGTCTTTTACTCGAGTGCATTTGCACTCGGTTTGTCTCAGTCTTAAAGGCACTTGGACTCGGTCTCGTCTCAGTCTTAAAGGGGCTTGGACTCGGTCTCGTCTCGGTCTTAAAGGGGCTTGGACTCGGTCTTGTCTCAGTCTTAAAGGGGCTTGGACTCGGTCTTGTCTCGGTCTTGATTGTGCTTGGACTTGGTCTTGTCTCGGTCTTAAAGGGGCTTGGACTCAGTATTGTCTTAGTCTTAAAAGCGCTGATATGTCCTTGGTCGGTCTCCATCGATACGGGAAAAACAAACTTCACATGAATTTCACACAATCCCATATGTACCATATGTACCATAGTAGTTGTAGTAGTTGTTGTAGTAGTAGTAGTTGTAGTAGTTGTAGTAGTAGTTGTAGTAGTTGTAGTAGTAGTTGTAGTAGTTGTAGTAGTAGTAGTAGTTGTAGTTGTTGTAGTAGTAGTTGTAGTAGTTGTAGTAGTTGTAGTTGTAGTAGTGTTGTTGTAGTAGTTGTAGTAGTAGTTGTTGTAGTAGTTGTAGTAGTAGTTGTAGTGTTGTAGTAGTTGTTGTAGTTGTAGTTGTAGTTGTAATAGTTGTTGTAGTAGTTGTTGTAGTTGTTAGTTGTAGTTGTAGTTGTAGTAGTTGTTGTAGTAGTTGTAGTAGTAGTTGTAATAGTTGTAGTTGTAGTAGTTGTTAGTTGTAGTAGTAGTTGTAGTAGTTGTTGTAGTTAGTTGTAGTAGTTGTAATAGTTGTTGTTGTAGTAGTTGTAGTAGTTGTTGTTGTTGTAGTAGTTGTAGTAGTTTGTAAGTAGTTGTTGTTGAAGTAGTTGTAGTAGTTGTTGTAGTAGTTGTAGTAGTTGTAGTAGTTGTAATAGTTGTAGTAGTTGTTGTAGTTGTAGTAGTAGTAGTTGTAGTTGTAGTAGTTGTAGTTGTAGTTGTAGTTGTAGTAGTTGTTGTAGTAGTAGTGTAGTAGTTGTAGTAGTTGTTGTAGTTGTAGTAGTTTGTAGTAGTTGTTGTAGTAGTTGTAGTTGTAGTAGTTGTAGTAGTTGTTGTAGTTGTAGTAGTTGTAGTAGTTGTAGTAGTAGTGTTGTAGTTGTTGTAGTTGTAGTAGTAGTTTGTAGTAGTTGTAGTAGTTGTAAAGTAGTTGTAGTAGTTGTAGTAGTTGTTGTAGTAGTTGTAATAGTTGTTGTAGTAGTTGTAGTAGTTGTAGTTAGTTTTGTAGTAGTTGTAGTAGTTGTAGTTGTTGTAGTTGTAGTAGTTGTTGTAGTAGTTGTTGTAGTTGTTGTAGTAGTTGTAGTAGTTGTTGTAGTTGTTGTAGTAGTTGTTGTAGTAGTTGTAGTAGTTGTTGTAGTAGTTGTAATAGTTGTTGTAGTAGTTGTAGTAGTTGTTGTAGTTGTTGTAGTTGTTCACTTGTCTTGGTGAATGTGGATCATTTAAGTTTGTTTTTTTATTTCCTACGAGGACGACTCAAATACACACTGAGTAATAATATGTTTAATGCAGCTTTGCGCACATTTATTTACGTTTTACAGAGACTAAACTTAAAATAAAGTAATAAAGTTGTAATGCTTCAACAATCCATCAAGCGGTGTGGCTTCGTGGCTTACCAAAGTCGTACTAAAACATTTTGACAGATTTTTGAGCGCCATGTACCACATAAAATCAGTCTGAGGTCAGTAAACACAACCAGAATTAATATATAAGGCTCACTGTCAATTTTATTTATTTATTTTTATTTTTTTTACTCTGTTTATTATAATTTTAAGATGTACAAAATATACATATCATTGTCACCAATAACATATTTCACAATTTTTACATTTGAATTATTCAGAGACAGAAAACTTTGAAATTAAGATATATATAGAATTTGTAAAAAAAAAAAAAAAAAAAACACCTGCACAGAAAATATACATATACATACATATATATAAACAATACACGTACAATAACAAGAACAACCTATATATAAATACACTTTCACTTACATTATAGGGCTGTCTCGATATTTACCTACGATTAAAATGGTCAATAAAAGGTTGCCATGTTGTGTAAAAAAGTTCTTGTTTGTTTCTCAGTGAATTTTTTTTTTTTTTCCAATTGTAAACGTTGCATTATATCTCTGAAGATTTTGATGGGTTGGAGTTTTTTGCTTTTACAGTAAAATCAGGCGCCTGGCCAATAGTGTGACATAACTCAAGACATTCTTTTGCCTACTGTTCACTGTCGATTTTTGAGAAAATTAAAGGATTTTAAGTGCGCCTTATAGTCCGAGAAATACGGTAATCAAAGAGTCCTTTACTTGTGTCCGTCGAACTGCACACGCTGCACTTCTTACTTGGTTAAAATCCCATGACATGATGTTAAAAACTGACCTAAAAAAGCAAAAAGTTTCACACAAACTGCTCATTGTGTGAAGCGGGCGGCCACAAAAACCGCTCCGTCGCCGCGGGACTAATAAGCGCAGTGTTTCTTTTGCTTTCTAAGACTCGTTTTCTCCCTTCCCCTTTCGCCCGATTCCAGTTTATCACCGTGAACGTTCTCTGCGTGCGCGGCCTCCCTCTGGCATTAGTGAAAGATAATACCTCTAAATATTTATCAGCTGCAAATGAGCACCAACGGCTGACGGTGCAAACCCTCGAACATCAGAACGTTGGAGCGCGCGTTTCGCCGACGGTCCGCAGAGGCTCGCCGCGTTTCTCCGCCGCAAACATCGATTTTTCGGGCCTCGCTCCCCCCTCTCATTACCAGCGCGTGTTTGAGGAATATCACGCAAGATAAATGAAGCGACGTGCCCCGGGGTATTGAGTCCTGTCAGGGGGCGGCAGGGGCGGCAGGGGCGGGCCTGTAGCTGATCCGGAGCGACTGATAGAATGATGGATTAAAAGTGATATATAAAGAGAAAGCGCAATCGAACACGGAGCTCTTATGCGGAAGACTCGCTGACGTGACGTTTTGGTTCATTTGTGTCGTTTTAAAGTCGATGTACCTGAGTTTTACTGACTGAAAAAACATAAAAAAAAACAAAACTAGTTTATTTGAAACAGTTTGCAGTGCTCCAAAGTTATTCTTCGCTTACCTTGTGCATTCAGAGCATCATAATTATGAGTTTGATGAGTTTACAAGCACTAGAAAGAGTCTTTCAAACTAAATTTTTAGGAGTAACTATAGACCATAATTTAAACTGGAAATCACACATAAATAAAATTAGAAATAAATTATCCAAAGTGATCGCAATTATATACAAATATAGATATATCCTAGAAAAAAACAGTCTTTTTATTATATATAACTGGCTGGTAATGCCCGACATAACCTACGGTATTGAGATTTGGGGCGATACATATAAGACTAACACAAATCCAGTCTTTACTTTGCAAAAAAAGGCAATAAGAGCATCACATGATCAACTTATAACGAACCAACCAGTGAGTGTGTTTACATGCACATCAGTAACCCGGTTATGATCGGGTTTTTTGAGTTTCCCGGTTTCTTCATGGTGCATGTAAACGCAGTAACCCGGTTATGGCAGTATCCCGGTTATTAGAAACCGAGGTTACTGTAGCTGGTTTATTCCGATAGTAACCGGGATACTGTGGCATGTAAACGCAGTATCCCGGTTACTGCAACATAAAGTTGAGTCGCATGCGTCCAAAAGACACTTTCCAGCCTTTCACCACAACAGTAGTGACATAAATAAATTGACCAACATAAATAAAGTGACCAAACGAGTGAAATGACTGTAAAATTAAGAGCTGCGCTAAACCTGCACACGTACAATCTGCACTCGTGTGACGCTGAAAAGCTAAAACATGAACTATCTCCTATACTCTATATGCACAGAACACACTCACCATCATCAGCACCTCTTCTGTCACAGAAATAACACACATAATCCACAGAGTCGTGTCATTTAGTCCAAAAGAAACTGATCACATTAGCGGCGCAAGGAGCGAGTTGTTTTTATCGCCGCTAACAGTTTATGCTAATTAGCCAAACGGTCTTAAGTTTCGTTTCTGTAAAACGTAAACAAATGTGATCAGAGCTGAATGATCTGATCAAACGGGCTGATGTGTCTATAGTGTTTATGGTTTATATGTTGTAAAGTTGAGTTTATTTATGCAGAAGATTTTAATGAAGAATCTGCACAGTGGATTGTGGGAGATCTCGTAGCTCCTTAGCTTCTTATGCTAAAGGAGCTCACGGTTTGTATTTTTCCTGGTTTATGAAATTGATTTAAGTTAATTTTTGCGCCTGCGCATTTGTAAGATTATGTCAAGAAACCGGGACACTCCATTTGATCATGTACACGCGGATATGAGTGTCTCTGTTTCTCAGTGCTCATGTAAACACAGTAACACGAACACTGACATAACCGGGATATGGCTAATAACCGGGTTATTGATGTGCATGTAAACACACTCAATGTGTTATTTATAAACCTTCAAATTGTATGATTTAGTCGACCTTTACACTCTGAAAATCATGTTCAAAGTAAACAATAATCTCCTGTCAAAATCTTTACAGGACATGTTCAAAATCTGAAATACTGAGCTCAGAGGCACGGCCACGTTTATCAAAAAGAAAATCAGAACAAACATTATGAAATTTTGTAAATCTGTTAAAGGGCTGGAGCTCTGGAACAAATGTACAGAAAACCTAAAATTGTGCACCAGTCTCTTTCACTTTATGAAGAAGTTTAAATATTTAAAGGTTGTATAGAGGATTTTTTAAGGGAAGTGAAATACAGCGACCATCGTTTTTCAAATGTTGTCTCTAGAAATCACATTTGTTTACATCCAGTGCATGTTCAGAATTACTCTTGAAGTGACCTGTCTAGAAATATTTTAGCGACCGACGCGTCAGTTTTTAGACCCTTCGGACTTTCTTTCGCGGTGAACTGGTCGTGGATTCTCGTCCGCCATCGCGACAAACTTTGTGCGAATTGCAAGGGAGCGACAGTTTGAAAAAGCCTCAAAGAACCGCTGCATAAACCACGTAATCCCCGAGTGCCGACGAGTCCGTTACACTAAAAATGTAGGGAGTTTGATTGACAACCTAACAGCCAATAGAAAAAGAGGGAGCCTCGTTTTCTATTGGCTGATGTTTATCTGGCCTCACGACGTCTACAACTGATAGATTTTCATTCTTTCTTTTTTTTCGGTCATCATAATTAAAAGGCTGCTGCATCTCTGTAATGGTATTTTAAACTTTCAATGACAATTTTAAACAAAAACAAACAAAAAAATAAAAATCCTCCATACAACCTTTAACTCTGGACAGAAACATGAAATATGAGACTTAGTTTGTGCTGTAGAACTTTGTTGTTCTGTTTCTGATTTGTTTGTTTCCTCCTGCTGTATTTTTGAAGATGAACTGGTGACGCTCTGACAAAGGAATAAAGGGTAAAGGTAGAATAAGTTTAAGCTTCAGCCTCCACCTTTTCGGTCTGTGTGTGTTAAATATCACTGTTTGTGAATTAATGTCAAAATATACCTGTGACCCAAATAAATAAATAAATAAATAAATAATAAATACTGGCATGCTAAAATGTCCTTCCTGATTCTTGGACAATCAAACATTTTAGAAATAGATGCAGACAGTACACGGTGAACTTAATATTGTTAAACCGGGATCAAACTAGGACCAAAACTAGAAAAGCAGTCAGAGAGCGCAGACCTCCGCCAAGGACTACTCCCCAATTTTTTATATAAATTGCGCTAAAATCAGTCTTCTGGATCAGATCCGGATCAGCCTTTGGAATATGAAAGAGGATCCCATTGTCCATCCCTGAGTCAAATTTCATGGGGTTTGGTCAATAATTAACCCAGATATTGAGAAACAAAATTTTTGGCCCCATTTACCACAATGTTAACTAAAATTTCAAAGTGATCCAGAATCCAGGATTTCTTTCGGATCACCCCCAAAATGAAATCAGTTCTTCCTTTTCACATTTCCAACAAATCCTGAAAATTTCATCAAAATCGGTCCATAACTTTTTGAGTTATGTTGCTAACAAACAAACAAACAAACAAACAAACAAACAACAAACAACAACAAACAAACAAACAGACAAACAGACAAACGCTGGCAAAAACATAACCTCCTTGGTAAAAAGACCAGGTGTGAACGCTGCCACGTGATGAAGGTTGACTGACAGGTGGATTAATCAATCAGAGACGTCATGCTCCAAAAAAAAGCAAATTTATCCTGGATCTTATTCTTTGCTCTTAGTTCATTTCATTATGTTTTATAGAAGTATCGGATCGGGACTCGGTATCGGCAAATACTCAAAATCAAAGGACTCGGACTCGGGGGCAAAAAAATGTGATCAGGACATCTCTACATGGGACATTTCTTGTATAAAACTGGGACATATCAGTGGTTTTGTATAAATCTGCTGGGACAAGGACTCAAAACTGGGACTGTCCCGGTGTAGCGTTTTCAAACTACCCCCAAAAAACTCAAAAATTACCCCCCGGTAATTTGAAACTGTTTCAAATTACCGGGGGTTAGGGTTAGGGGTTGGGGTTGGGGTTAGGGTTAAGCTTGAAACCGTTTTCAAGCTTATCCCCCGGTAATTTGAAACCGGGGGTAGTTTGAAACCTTTACACCGGGTAAAAAGGGACGTCTGGACACCGTAGTACTGAGGCAAGACAAACTTTGCCCAAATACATGGAAATAAAATCAGGTAGAGATCCTTTAAGCCCATCATCAGGCTCTGAAAATCCCACTGGCAGCGCGAGAGAAACTATAAACCTCCGTGCCAGTGTTTGTTCGAGTCGGAGTCTTTTTGGTAACTGTTTTAACACCGCGGTCGTAAAGAAAAGGCTTTAAAACTGCGCGTTTGAGGGTCGTGTCGGGATCCGGAGCTTTTCCTCTTGAGCCCCGCGCTGATCCGAGGCCAGCGCGCCGGGGCCATCGCGAGCATCAGTCGTGTTTTATGACGTGTCCACGTGCGCTGCGAGGCCTCGTGTGCTCCGCTCCCGTTTGTTTTGGACGGTTTCTAACGAATGCCGTTTCCAAAGAATGCACTGCAACAACGGGGCGAACTCCAGTGTAATTAGTGAGACGTTGTAAAGACACGGCGCGCGGAGTGGAAAGACGGTGATTAAGATAACATTAAAGAAGCATTATGTAACTTTTCCAGCGGAGTGTCACGTGCTTGTCTCTGCGGAGATGTTTGAAGAATTTAACTTTCACTTTTTGCCTCGTCCTGGGGTTCTGACAGTTTTCTGGATCTGGTGTTTTCCTCAGAGAAATCAGGATACTCGTGTTTCTGTGCACACGAGGAATCAGAGTGTTTGGGATATTTAGAGCAGTTGCCATGGTAACTACAGCACAGATATGGCAAGGAGCTAAACGTGTAGAAATGTGCAAACTTAAGGCTTTTAAACGGGTTTCTGAAAAAAAAACAAACAAAACAAAAAAAACATTCAAGTAAGAACGAGAGGCTGTGGAGCTCTGTCACGGCTTCAGTAAAATGGGCACAAATGAGCTCCATCGACGCTGGTTCTAATCCACGTTCTGTTGAAAAACCGTCACCACTCTCTCTGTTACTGCTGCTGTCAGACTCGTCATTCTGGTTTTAAAATCCTGAGGTTTTTGTTTCGCAATTTTGTCCTTAAATCAAGATATAAACATGAT
>NW_026571447.1:39154570-39189570 GCF_026225935.1 Boleophthalmus pectinirostris
ATTCGCGAGACGCACGTTGATTGTAATGAGATCGTGCTCAGAAGGGGGAGTGACTTAGGGTTCCTTCGCAGCGACAGTAGTTGGTGCACCAAACGGTCCTTTCGAACTAAAAGCTGGGGTTGTCCCGATCCGATCCCGGTGTGGGGGTGAGAGGTTGTGGAGCTTTTGTCATCTCGTTTTTATTTGGTAAGATCTTGTATTATTTGGATCATAGACGAGCCTAAATGTTTAAATATAATGCACATGCAAACAGATAATATCAAATATACAAAGTGTAGATTGTGCAGAGTCGAGTCTCAGGTCTGATCTGGTTCTGGTCTGGTTCCTGTTTTGTCCAGTTCATTAAGTTTACTAAGTTACACATTCCAAGACCAAACTGTGGTAAAAGATGGAGATGATTATGAAAGGTTAGAAAAGTTAATTCAAAATTTTTGTTTTGGACATTTGATTTTTCACAAGTTCAGTCAAATATGACTCATGAAATCAACACAATCTGATCCGCCCAAACATCCTGGATCTTATTCTTTGCTCTTAATTCATTTTATAATGTTTTATAAAAGTATCGGATCAGGACTCGGTATCGGCAGATACTCAAAATCAAACGACTCGGACTCGGGGGCAAAAAAATGTGATCGGGACACCCCTACTAAAAGCTCTTAGTTTGTTTAGTTTTCGTTAGTGTGAAAGCTTCGATCGCACCCGGGTCTGCACTAAATCAAGCAAATCGAAACCTAAAAAAAAGAGGTGATCTCGGTCTGCTTGACTCCGCACCAAATGCCAAACTCTGGTGCAGTCCTTCTGGGTAGAACGCCAACTCTGGTCCAAATCATAGACAGTATGTCCAAATGAACTATTTGAAATGCGTCATGGGAGGGCAGGCGCCAACACCTCCCCCGGTTCTCAATTTCCACCTTCCCGAATTGAGTGCACACCCTGGCGGCGGGCGCCAACGCCCCATCTAAGGGGTGTGGCAGGGGCCGGGGTTGGGTCCAGACTTCTGCCCTGCGGTTGGTCCGTAGGTTTGCGAGTCTGAGCCTCCGTTTGTGGGGATCAGGACCGGCCCGTGCCATTCGTACCCCACAAATGAGCTCAATGGGAAAGCCACCGGGCGAGACAGTGCGTCATGGCCTCATTTCTGAAAGGTCTGGTATGCGGGAGAGCCTCGGCAGTTGAACCCGCTGCACGCAGGAGCCTTGGACGTACAACAGTCAGGCCAGTTTTGGTTGATTTGCAGGTTTTAAAAGATCACACTGGAGTCTAGACGCTTTAGACTAGGGGTGCTTACACTTTTTCATCATGTGAGCTACTTACAAAATGACCAAGTCAAAATGATCGACTTAATACAAAGTCAAACAAACTGAAACACTCTGTGCCCCTTTTTTGGACCCTCCCCCACAGTTTGAGAACCTCTTCTTTAAGAGAACTTCCTCTGGCACTTTACACAAAACTGTGAAAAAAGTGAAGGAAGATTTTTAAACCTGTTTTTTAAAGTTCCAAACTGGAGTTTCATTCTTTTCTGGTTTTGCAGTGATATTTACCAGCCTCTGCACGTTTACCAAACCAAACGCACATCGTGACAAACACAGATGCATTTGTCACTTTTGTTAGACAAACTTCAGCCAAATGTGGCAGTAGGTCTGTTCTGTAGATCCGCTCTATGCTGTAGACCTGCTTTGTGCCAACACTGGAACACAAATTTAGACTGGTTTTTGCTTCACGTTTGGTCTTGCTCTTCTAATCAGCCGCACTGTGGGAGGGGCTTGTGTTGGCTGTACGCAGGAAGGAGCGAGAGCGTGAAAAGGCGAGGGGCGGCGTGCTGACGTGAGGCAGGTGGACAGGTAGGATGTTTAGGAAGTTGAACCTGCCCTGTGATGCACGCTGGTACACGAGGGCACACGCTGTCGCAGACGAGCCGTGCATAGGGAGCGTGTGTGTTTGTGATGCGCCGTAGAGTCTCCGCGGGTTTCAAATGAGCGCACAGGCTGCACTGAGACGCCCCACACGCTCCTGCACCCGCTACAAGTTTATTACCAACAGCAGCGGCCGGAATGAAATATGATCACACTTGTTGAGTGTCAGACCTCGAGTGAGAGACAAGACCGAGTCCAAACGCGATCGAGTCCGAGACGAGATCGACTGGTAGATCAGGATCGACGTAATGAGCACCCCTGCTTTAGAAGAACTATTTTATTGCTTGGTGCGGACCAAATAATCGAACTAGTGGTGGAGAAAGCATCAAAAACAAAACCGAAACTTATAAAAACATGTTAATATGTCGTTTTCGGTGAATTTTGCATTTTCAAAATCGTAAAATTAACACGACGATCTAAATATGTAACACCCACTTTCTAAAGATGCACGTTTTTGGTTAGGAGTTCGTCAAATATAGACTGTAAAAGCAGCTCTTGAAGGTAAAATAAATCCACTGTGTTGTAATTATGAAGCGTTTTATTGTCTGAGATTGAGCAGGCGTCTAAACACACATCTGTACTCACATTTTCTGTTAGTTTTGTACGACTGAACCTCTCTGACTGATGCAGATGTGAACGTCTGGCTCGTTTTCCTCCGTTTGTTGATCAGAAACTGCTGCTCCGGGCCCGATCTCTCCATTAGAAGACAATCCAACGAAACCCGATCCTAAAAACGCCTCTCTGCGATCCGAACGGTCACTGCCCAAACCCCGGCACCTGCAGCCAAACATTAATCAGAGCTCGAGCGGCTAAAGTTACGGCTCGGTGAATTCTGGAAGTTCGGAGATAGATTGTAACGCGATAGGCTTTTTAAAGAGGGACTATTATGCAAAATCAATGTTTTTTTTAGCTTTCTTCCAGGTCATGACGTTGTTTCCTCATCAAAAACATGTCTGCAGAGGTTTTAGATGTCGTCCGCGCATGTTTTAAAACGCTCCTTATGGTTAGTTGTAAGATTCTGTTCAAGACTTCGCCCAAAAGCCCACGTCCCACATGCTCCCACACGACAATTCTCCATAAATGTTTTTTATTTTGATTTATTTATTTGGAGGATAAGCCCCTTGAGAGTCTCACCGTGTCGTTTTCGAGGGGGTCTTCATAGTAACAACAGCAGAAAGTCAAATAAACATAGAAAAAACAAAACAACAAAATCAACTCGATCGTATACACACACAGAATAAATCAAAATTGAACAAAAACTAAGTCAGAGTTCAAATATAGTCACAAAATTCAACAAGATGATCAAAAACAATGACACGGGTTTTGTAAATGTTGCTCCAGAGCATTTTTTAATTGACAGGACAGAAGTTAAAGAGCGAATCGATGAGGGAAGATCGTTCCAATCAGAGGGCGATTTATGTTAAAATGAGAGGTTTCCAATTTGTTATTTGACTCTTGGGACAAAAAAATGGGCTCGGTCAAGCAGAAGTAAACAACAAGGCCAAAAATTCAAGTTAATTCATCTGATATAAAAATGTATTGAACAGATACATATGTACTCTAGTTTATCAAACTGTTGACCTTTTTTCTGGACCATTTTTGGTTCTAAAGTTCCATATGTTTTAAACAGACCATGTATGAAACATGGAACAAAAATTATTTCCCAAATTTCAAAGATCTGCAAAAATCATGTAAATAAATGGATGTATTTCATCATATCTTGTGTTATTCCATCTTTGAACTGTTGATGAAGGGACAGGATTTTTTTTTTTAAAAAAAAAAAAAATGTATTTAAAATGATAAAAATTTGCTTGGAAGGACTTACATATTTTATAGAAATAGTTTCCTTTCATTTTGAAGTAATATTAAAGTATTCAGGAAGAAAAAAGCGACAAAATGATGTAAAATCCTGCACCTTCTACTTGTTTGTACAATTTTCCCTCTGTTACTTTTCCCTCCGTTACCATGACCTTTCTTAATAAAAAATCTCATGAGTCAAAAAGTCAAGAGGTTTTTCAACCTAATCTTGTACCATATGGTAGAAAACTATATGAAGCAAATATTCAAACCAGTTTGTTAAGGATATGTAAGTGAGAACCAAGAGTTATCACTGTTTGGATTTATTGCCCAAAAAGTGCTGCATATTTCATTCCCTCCGTTACCGACATGAGTTTTTAAATTTTTTTGTCAACAACTTGAAAGAATATCACAGGTTTAACTTGACCCTGTTGGAGTGTAACTCTTTCCTACATTCTGATACTTTACTTATTTCAATAGTTCCTCTAGTTTCTGAATAAGAGACATTTGAATGTCAAAAATCTGACCCTGTTTCCCTCCGTTAACACTTGACCGAACCCAAATATCTGAGTTGCGTAAATTGTAAGAGGATCTGAATGGAATTAAATAGTGTTTGAGATCTTGAGGAAAACTGAGATGAAGCATTTAAAGGCCTGTTTACAGGAGAACACTTGCAGGTAAAAACGACAAAATATTTGATCAGAAGTGCTTTTCGTTTAGACGGTGACGGCGTTTTTGGGGCTTAAAAACACAAAAATCTGAAACTACCGTCCAGAGTGAAAAAGTTGAATATTCTCCGCTGTAGTGTTTTCCGTCTACACTGCCCAAGACGCAAAACTCTGGTCAGATGTGCTCAGGTCGTGTACGTGTTTACATCACATACAGACAGGACACAGAAACCTGGCAGTCAAATTCCACACACTTTTGCGTCACCGTTTGCACGCAGATTTCCTCTCCAAAACGCTCGTCCACACACACAATAAAAAGTGAAGACGCGACACCACTTTTGCGTCTTCTGTTCAAACCGTCATCATATAAACGTCGCCTTGGGACAAAAAAATATCTGATTTGCGTAGCGTAAACTGTAAGAGTATCTGAATGGTGGTGGTTTCTGAAGGGACGGTGGAGAATAAACCTGCACAGACTCTTCTAGACAACACTGGGTGGTTGAACGATAGAAGTTGTGGTATTTTGATCAATAATATCACAGTACCGTATTTTCTGGACTATAAGGCACACTTTAAATCCCTTAATTTTCTCAAAAATCAACTGTGGTTTATCATGCGTTGCGCCTTATTTATTAATTCTGGTTGTGCTGACTGACCTTAAACCGATTTTCACACATATTCCAATAAGTCGAGCTTTAGTCCAACAGAAGCTGAACCGCATCAGCGCACAAGGAGTGAGCAGTTTTTTTGTATCGCTTTTAGTTTATGCAAATGAGTCATGGGGTTTTAAGTTTCTTTTCTGTAAAACATAAACAAATGCGCAAAGATGCATTAAACAGATTATGGCTAGAACATTCACCCACTGATCTGAAGGTTGGCGGTTCGATTCCAGCTCTCAATATAAAACATCACAGGTTGAGCGGTCAGATCCACTGACCCACAGGTTTGGCTGGTGTGATTCCAGTGTGATTCCCACAGATGAATGCTGTCGTTGTGTCTGTGGGCTTCTACCCTGTGTTTTTAAAGTTTCATTCATATGTTAATACGCCCTGTAATTAATCTCTGTGTTCCTTGACATGCTGTGTATGTTTTTGGACTTTGGAGTGTCAATGGGGTTGGGATATGATGTCATATGGACGGTGAATGTATATGGGACAGATAAGGGGTGTGTCTCCAACCTTTAGCATCTGCCAGTCTGTTATGGGACACGTGTTGGGACAAAGTGCTGTGTATGTTTCCATGAAGATGTGAACTCAACAGTTATGCTGGTATAAAAGGCATCCAGTTTTTCTGTGCATCAGTGGGGGAACGCCGACCGCGTTGTCGAGGGACGACCGACGCACAGAGAGACGCCGCGTAGGCAAAATCATGCTGAATCAACTTGAATCTTGAGACCTGAATCTGCCTGAATTAATAAAGAGACATGTCTGAGACTTTTCTAACTCTCCAAGCCTCTTTCTTAACATCCTCTGTTTAGGCTGCCTCCAGGAGAAGCTGACATGTCCTTGGGCAAGACACTTAACCCAGCTTGCCCACAGTGTCTGCGTACACTGGTGTGTGAATGTGTGTGTGAATGGGTGAGTGGTTCCTTGTTGTAAAGCGCTTTGAGCCTTGAAGGTGGAAAAGAGCTGTAGAAAAATGTGACATTTTACCAATGTTTATGTGAGTCCTCGTAGGAAATAGAAAAGTCTCAAGTGTCTCCATTTGTTTCACTTAATGCGCCTTATAATCCGGTGCAATTTATAGTCAGAAAAAAACGGTAATTTAAAATGAGAACAATTCGTTGTGAGATCAAAACAATTGATAGTAAAGTCATTTTAAGCGGTTTGAAATGTTGTTTGTAATTGTATATGAGTCCTGAATGAGAGTGAGGGCACAAGCCATAAACCAAGATATAAATATACGAAACATGATACAAAACAATACACTACGACTTCACAAACCTGATTCGACGAGCAGTAGTTCCATTTTCGGGATCTACGCTGATTGTGTTGCGCTTATACGTGTAACGAGCGAAGAGCGGAGACTCAGAGCAACAAAAACGAAAGTGAAAATCATAAAACGTTAATACAAAGACAATAAAAGGTAACACGGTGATCTGAGTGTTTTGTGTGAGCCGTTAATAACCCAGAGAAGTGTGAAAAACTGCAGCTGTAACAGAGAGATT
The DNA here is from genome assembly GCF_026225935.1 of Boleophthalmus pectinirostris. Classification (NCBI taxonomy): domain Eukaryota; kingdom Metazoa; phylum Chordata; class Actinopteri; order Gobiiformes; family Gobiidae; genus Boleophthalmus; species Boleophthalmus pectinirostris. The sequence continues at coordinate 39,161,113 of NW_026571447.1, forward strand.
ACATCACATTAAACTGTGATCATGTAATCGTCGAGTCTGTAGTCTGTATTCGTGCTGTATTATTTATGATCGTTCATGTTTTATGAGTCTGAGCGTGTCCCTCTGATCTCCCTCTGATACGAGCCCAACAATACAAGGCTATTTTTAAACCCCACTCAGTGAATCTCCCATCGAGACAAAGCGAGTCCTGTCTTCCTCCGGTCGCTTATTTTGAGTTCAGAAATCAGACTTTTCGGAGCTTTTAGTGGCCGTGTTGTTTCTCCTCAAGATTTAAAGGTTGTATGGAGGATTTTTTTTTTAGTTTCAAATTGTCATTGAAAGTTTAAAGTACCATTACAGAGACACAGCAGCCTTGTAATTATGATGACCGAAAAAAAAAAAAGAATGAAAATCTATCAACTGTGGACGTAGTGAGGCCAGATAAACATCAGCCAATAGAAAACGAGGCTCCCTCTTTATCTACTGGCTGTTAGGTTGTTAATCAAACTCCCTTCATTTTTTGTGTAACTGACTCGCCGGCGCTCAGGGATTACATGGTTTATGCAGCGGTTCTTAGGGGCTTTTTCAAGCTGTAGCTTCCTCGCAATTCGCACAAAGTTTGTCGCGATGGCGGACGAGAATCCACGACAAGTTCGCCGCAAAAGAAAGTCCGAAGGGTCTAAAAACTGACGCGTCGGTCGCTGAATTATTTCTAGGCAGGTCACTTCAACTGTAATTCTGAACAGGGGAGGTAGTGTCACATGCACAACATTTGAAAAAGAACTGTCGCTGTATTTCACCTCCCTTAAAAAATACAACCTTTAACCTCTTGAAGTTGCATTTTTGTGATTTGTGTAGGTATGAGCCGATCTTTAATCACTTATTTTTAAGACTCCATGTTGCAGATTAACTCTTTTTTTCACTGTCAGGCCAAGTCATTTTGGTCCAAGTGAACAAAAAATAAACATAAAAACGACTCGTCCAAGGGTTTTATTCACACATGTTTGAGTAATTCTTTATGAAGTTGTTTTCAGACCACAGCATCAAGGCGTCCAGTTTACGTGTTTACATGAGGGTGTCCTGCGTTTTTGCGACGTGTCTTTAAGGATTTGAGCGGCGAGAATCTGGCGTCGTCGTGGCGGATCTTGAGCGTTCACCCTTTTTTCTTTTTTTCGGGGGATAAGTCGATCGACATTATTCATCAATCACAAAATAAAGGTGGATTTGAGCATTTTTGAACATTACTGAGGATATTTTATTGTTGACTGACTGATCGTGTCTCTGAACAATTAGTTTTACTCAAGTTTTAAACAATGAAAAACAGAAACTGAAGCAGAAATAAAAGGATCCATAAGTCGCCTGTTTGGATATTAAATGTAGAACATTTCTTTTTCTTTTCAACATTCAATTGAAGCAGCAAAACTGGAACAAAATAGTCAATAAAATAATTACAAAAAGATTAGAAATGATACAAAACATGTCTTAACATTTGAACATTTCTAGTGAGATGTGTTTTTGTGGCGTTTCAGTCCGGGTGCAGCAGGAGAAAAAAATGATACGATTTTAGGCCCGTAAACTGACACATACTCTCCTCACTAAATGAGCTGTAACTTGAAAAGTATTGATCGAAAATCACTAAAACTTCACAGGGTTGGTACATGATAGTCAGGGACCAGCTGGTAATTTTTTCAGAATAAAAAAAAAAACGGCGTGAGATTTTCTGGAAATTTGATGAAATGGCGTGGAATGACCCACAGTAAAATCGTGGCCTGTCACAATATATCAAATCACAAGTTTCTTTCCTGAAATTCATGGTTTTATAGAAGCAACGTCTTATAAACATTGGGAACTACATATCCCATGATTCATTTCAGTGCAGACAACATGACGACATGAAGAAATGTGTTTTTTACTAGAGTTCTTGGGATTGTGACGGAAATAATTCACACTAAAATCTTGTCAAGGTATTTTAAAAGCAAAAAAGTGTCTTATCTACAATTACATCAGCCTCTCCAAAATATCGCAATAAATATCGTACCGTGAGATGTATATCGTGAAAATATCGTACCGAGAGTTTTGGAAATCATTGCATCCCTACATTTTACCTTTTGTCATATAGTGATTGGAAACTCCAGGGCTGAAATGATCCAAATGATTTTAATAAATGTTCATGTTTGGGACGGACATTCGATGAAATTTTCTTAATCGATCGTCGGAAGAATTAACAATCGATTATCGATTAATCATTAACGTTTTTATATTAAAATGATCATCATTATTATTACTATCTGCACTAATCTGCATAAATAAATTCAACTTTACGACATATAAACATAACGACTCTAGATCCACATCAGCTGTTTGACATTATAATGTGTTTAATTCAGTTTTGTTCAAATCTCACAGAAACAAAACTTAAAACCACATCACTAATTTACATAAACTAAGTGAAGATAAAACTCCAGCTCTTGTGTCGCTGATGTGGTTCAACTTGTGTTGGATTAAAAGACATGACTCAGGTGAATACAGGTCAGTGTGACCAGATTTGTGTTTGTCAAAACCAGGACAGCGTACGGGGGGAGGGGGGCGGGGCCTCGTCATCCACATTGAGCGACTCTCACCTGGAAAAACTTTTTCCCACTGGACACAGAAACATATGTGCTGCTTTATCCACTGTGCACATGGACTCACACTTGTCCCAACGCAACGGAAAGTGTGGAATTTCTTCTACAAATCCTGGTTAAATCCACATTTGTGCTTCGGTTCGTTACAGACTGACCCACTGTTTGTGTCTCGCTCCTTCTGATGCAGAGACACATGTACACACCTGTTTGGTCACGATACACACAAACATACATTCGGTTTGTCGATTAAAATGAACGTAATCGATGAAATTCTTAATGATCAATTATCGATTAATCGACTAATCATGCCCATCCCTAGTTCATGTACTTTCAAAAGACAGGCCACGTGACATCACAAGGTGGAACAGAGAGTTTTGAGTCTGAGAGAAGAGCTCGGTCTAAATGTGCCGGGTTTGTGTGTTAAACATGTGTGAATGAAACGAAACACAACTCCAGGTCTGTTTGTTGTTGTAGAAGTTTTCAGCTTGTCCAAGAGGTGGAAGGAAAAGGCTGGAGACCAACTGGACGCCTTAAGCCGGAGAAGTTTATTTATCATCAATAATACAGACCCAGGAGAACGGGAAAAGTCAACACAGTCTGATTTTCAAAAGTGAACAGAGTCTGATCTTTGAGTGTTTAAACCCCTTGACTGTAGCTACGTTTACTCTGAAACTAATCACCGTATTACAATATTGGAAAGGATCTGCGTCCAGACACGTCAATCAATCGATCAAACTTTATTTCTGTAGCACCTTCCAACAACCAAAGCCGACCAAAGTGCTGTACGACATTAAAACAAGATAAAAAAAAACAATAAACATCATACAAACAGGTCAACAAAGCACATTACACCATTCAAATAAAGAGGAAGTGTTAAAAGCCGTTCTGAATAAGGCAAGTTTATTTGTACAGCACAATTCATACACAAAGTAATTCAAAGTGCTTTACAGAATAAGAAATACATTAACATCATAATAAAAACAAATCAAAACATAAATAATCATGAAGATTAAAATGAAAAAAGAGAGACATAAATTGGAGAGAAGAGTGCAGAATGAAAACCTTTCAGTTATTTGCACAGTTAAACAGAAATGTTTAGAGTCTGGATTTAAACAGCGTCACAGAAGAGTCTGTCTCACATGTTCAGACTGTTCCAGGTTTTAGCTGCATGAACCTGAAACTCTGACTCCCCTTGTTTAGTCGTGACTCTGGGCACCAGCAGGAGTTGGTCCCTGAGCTCCTCAGAGTGTGAGATGTTCATATGACACTAACATGTCACAGATGGACTTTGGTGCTCGGTCGTGGAGACACTTGTACAAACAGAGCTGCTTTAAAGTCTCTGAGCCACAGGAGCCAGAGCAGAGACCTGAGACCAGGACTTATGTGCTCGTACTTCCTAGTTCGAGTCAGGACCCGAGCTGCAGCGTTCTGGATGTTCTGGATGTTCTGGATGTTCTGGATGTTCTGGATGTTCTGGATGTTCTGGATGTTCTGGATGTTCTGGATGTTCTGGATGTTCTGCAGCGTCTCACAGCTCGTTTGGAGAGACCAGTGAGCAGAACATTACAGTATCTAACCTACTGGAGACAAACGCATGGATAAGTTTCTCCAAGTCTGATTTAGACAGTAAACCTTTGATTTTTGCTCTGTTTTTTAGATGGTAAAAGGCTGCAGATGTTATTGATTTGATGTGGCTGTTAAAGTTCAAGTCTGAGTCCATTTTTACCCCGAGATTTCTTGCCTGATTTGAAGGTTTTAGAGAGAGAGACTGGAGGTGACTGCTGACACTGTCCCTTTGTTTCTGTGGACCAAACACTATGACTTCAGTCTTGTCAGAGTTTAGCTGGAGAAAGTTGTTTTGCCTCCACACACTGATCTGTTGGATGCAGTGACCAAGTGACTCCACTGGTCCATAGTCTCCTGCTGCCAGAGAGACGTAGATCTGAGTGTCGTCTGCATAATTGTGGTAGACACGTTATTGCTGCTTATTAACTGGCCTAATGGCAGCATGTAGAGATTGAACAACAGGGGGCCCAGGATTGACCCCTGAGGCACCCCACAGGTCAGGGCCATGTGATCTGAGACACAGTTTCCAATTTCAACAAAATACTTCCTGTCTTCTAGATAGGACTTGAACCAGTTTAGTGCAGTACCAGAGATGCTCACCAACTTAAGTCGGTTTTAAGTTTGGCTTTGAACAGAGGCAGGTCAGGGATGGACCGTAACTCGACGGGCAAAGAGTTCCAGAGTTTTGGACCGGCCACCGCGAAAAGAAGGATCACCCCACTGTTTGCACCGGGACCGGGGGGACGGGGGGACGGGGGACCTCCTCCAGCAGATCGTAGAGCTCTGCTGGGTCGGTGACGGGGTCCAAATCTCACACAAGTAGGAAGGTGCAAGACCACTGACTGCATTAAAAACAAACATCAAAATTTTAAAATGAATTCTGAACTGGACGTCGTTTCTTTGTCCACAAGTCTTCCTGTCCGCACAGCTTTGAGTGTATTTGTTTACGTTTTACAGAAACAAAACTTAAAACCACAAATTTGCATAAACTGAGCGTTCGTAAAAACAGCTCGCTCCTTGTGCGCTGATGCGGTTCAGCTTCTGTCGGACTAAAGGACACGACTCAGTGGAATATGAGTGTTCTTTCTGTGACTGAGGGGTGTTCTGCTGATGGTGAGTCTGTTCTGTGTGAGTAGTTCTTTCTCCGCTGTTTCCCGTTTGTCTCTGGTTTGTTTAAACTGTTTTCCTCAATATCGTCACATGAACGAATGTCACGAACCCAGAGAATCAGGAAGGAGCGAATCACCGTGACGTGGTCTGTGTTGGGGAGTAACAGATTACATGTACCAAAGTTACGTAATCAGAGTACAAATGATGAGTAACTGTATTCAGTTACAGTTACTGTTTCAGTGAGTGGTAATTGGATTACAGTTACTTTGTTGAAATAAATGGATTACACTGTGGTATTTTACTGTTTTGATATTTTGAGCTATATCCCCCCTTTGAGCTATAAACCAGGTCTAAACCAGGTCTAAAACCAGGTCTAAAACCAGACTAATCCTGGTCTAAACCAGGTCTAAACAATCTAAACCAGGTCTAAACCAGGTCTAAAACCAGCTCTAAACTAGATCTAAACCAGGACTAAAATCATGTATAAACCAGGACTAACACCAGGACTAAACCGGGTCTAAACCAGGACTAAACCAGGACTAAACCAGGTCTAAAACCAGGTCTAAACCAGGACTAAACCAGGACTAAACCAGGTCTAAAACCAGGTCTAAACCAGAAACCAGACTAAACCAGGTCTAAACCAGGACTAAACCAGGTAAAACTAAACCAGGTAAACCAGGACTAAACCAGGTCTAAACCAGGTCTAAACCAGGACTAAACCAGGACTAAACCAGGTCTAAACCAGGTCTAAACCAGGTCTAAACCAGACTAATCCTGGTCTAAAACCAGGTCTGAACAATCTAAACCAGGTCTAAACCAGGTCTAAAACCAGCTCTAAACTAGATCTAAACCAGGACTAACCAGGACTAAAACCAGGTCTAAACCAGGATAAACCAGGACTAAACCAGGTCTAAACCAGGACTAAACCAGGACTAAACCAGGTCTAAAACCAGGTCTAAAACCAGGTCTAAACCAGACTAATCCTGGTCTAAAACCAGGTCTAAACAATCTAAACCAGGTCTAAACCAGGTCTAAAACCAGCTCTAAACTAGATCTAAACCAGGACTAAACCAGGTCTAAACCAGGACTAAACCAGGACTAAAACCAGGTCTAAACCAGGATTAAACCAGGACTAAAACCAGGACTAAACCAGGATTTAACAGGACTAAACCAGGACTAAACCAGGACTAAACCAGGATTTAACAGGACTAAACCAGGACTAAACCAGGACTTAACAGGACTAAATCATGCCTCGCGGACCCCGTCTCCTCGTCTTCTATCAATAATATTCTTATTTGGTTCAGTAAAGTCTGGGCTTTTTATTTTCTTTAATCAGACAAAACATCTTACGTGAAGATTTCCTCGTCTTTGCTTCTTTACAGCAAATCAAGTAATCCAAAGTAATTCAGATTACATTACTCACTTTAAGTAATTTAATGGATTGTGTTACAAACTACATTTTGGGGTGTGTAGGGGAATACATTTTAAAAGTCACCTTCCCAACACTGGACGTGGAACAATAAGGACGCGACTCGAGCTCCTGCATCAGAGTATCAGTGTTTTCAGGAGTCCACACGGTCAAAGATCAGATCTGGACCAACATGAACTCGTGGAGCTGGAGGCACCAGATCGTTTCGTCTCTGGAGCTGTTTTCCGTCGGATTAATGTGAACGAACACTGCAGCCACAACCAAAACAACTCGAATGTGAACTAGTGTGGACGGGCCTGTGTTTCCAAAAGAGGAGGTTTGTAAATGAAGTGTGGTGAGACTGTGAAGCCAGTAACCACATGTTAGACAGAAATATGCCACAGTTTAGATAATGTTCTGCCAGTGGTGTTACTCAGCTCCTGTGAGTCACTGTTAAACTGGGAGATCAGTTACTTCTCTCAGTTCTGTTACATTTGTGATGAGGAAACTACACGAGAACATGAAAAACAGAGTCACGTTTCAGTTTAAAGGGAAAATATTTCAGAAAACAGCAAAAAATCTGCCCTTTAATCTCGTCCATGAACATGTTGGAGGTAAAAGCCAGAGTCCCTCCTCAGTCCAGACCTGAGGCTCTGCCGACGGACCTGAGTCTCTGCGGACTCTGGACGAGACTCTGAGTGAGTCTCTGCGGACGGACCTGAGTCTCTGCGGAGACGAGACTCTCTGCTGAGTCTGCAGACCTGAGCTCTGCAGACGGACCCTGAGACTCTCTGCAGACGACCTGAGTCTCTGGAGACTCTCTGCGGACGGACCTGAGACGGACCTGAGGCTCTGCAGACGGACTGAGTCTCTGCAGACGGACCTGAGTCTCTGACCTCTGCAGACAGACTGAGACGGACTGAGTCTCTGCAGACCTGAGACTCTGAGTCTCTGACGGACCTGAGTCTGTGCGGACGGACCTGAGTCTCTGCGGACGACCTCTCTGCAGACTTGAGTCACACAGTCACACAGACTCTGAGGTGCACACACACACAGACCTGACACACACACACACACACACACACACACACACACACACACACACACACACACACACACACAGACACACACACACACACACACACACAGACACACACACACACACACACACAGACACACACACACACACACACACACAGACACACACACAGACACACACACACACACAGACACACACACACACACAGACACACACACACACACACACAGACACACACACACAGACACACACACACACAGACACACACACAAACATAGACACACACACATACACAGATGTGACATGACACATGACACATGTGTGTGTGACATGTGTGTGTGTGTGTGTGTGTGTGTGTGTGTGTGTGTGTGTGTGTGTGTGTGTGTTTGTGTGTGTGTGTGTGACCTGCAGTTTTCCTCTAAACACTTTTATATTCAGAAAAGTCGAGGAGGAAACTGAACGACGCTGGTTCCACGGGGAGAGTTTTATGAGGAGGAGATCGACGCCGTAAAAGTGAAACTGGAGACGTAAACTTGGTGATGGAGAAAATGAAAAGAACGTGACGGTTTAGAGGCTCACAAAAAAAACAAAAAAAAAAAAAAACAAAAAAAAAAAAAAAGAAACAAGACGCACAGAGGAAGAAGAATCTGGACGTCGATGAAACGAACGCTTCAAAAGTTTGACCGTATTTCCTGATCTGTGTTTTAATGTCGTTTCCTCTTCACAAAAAGAACTGGAGTTTTGTTTTTTGTTTCATTTACACAAGTTTAACGCACTAATTCTGCTTGCTCCACTGTGTTTTTAAACTCCACACTCCTTCACTAGAATCATTTGGATCATTTCAAGGGTAAAAACGACCAAATATTTTATCAGAAGTGTTTTTCGTTTAGACGTTTTTGGGGCTTAAATTAAAACGCAAAAATCTGAAAGCACCGTCCAGGAGTAGAAAATTTTTTTTTTTTTTTTTTTTTGAATACACTTTGCTGTAGTGATCTGTGTGTCATTCCTTCATTAATTTTTCAAAATAAAACGAAAAATAAGAAAATGAAAAAAAAAAAAAAATTTCTTCATTATTTGTCTCCAAAACCAAAATGAAAAAACAGATAACGATTTGTTATTTCAGTTTTTTTATTTTGTGCAAATGAAAAATGGAAAAACAACGGTCTGTGATGCCAGATTAAAACAGGTCTAAATGAGGATAAACTGTTTTCAGTCCTGGTCTCAGTCCCGGTCTGGTCCTGGTCTCAGTCCCACTCTGCAAATTTCTCTGATCTGGCAAAAAAAAAACTTAAGTTATTCATCTTGTTTTCAGATTTTTTATCTACTTACCAGTTGAGACGCTTCATTCTCGTCTAGAGGTCGATTATTTTAAGTGAACTTGCTGCATGAACAGATCATTTCACTACTTTTAATGTGTTTTCTGATAGATTTAAATGTTTATATCTTACATTTTGGCCAAGATTTTTGCAGTGTGTTTTCTGCAAATCACACATTTTCTACATTTTATTATGAGTAAAAAAAAAAATATATTTTTTATGTCATTCTTTATGATTTCGTCGTTAGTTAAATGCAGCATTTGGTCATTTTCTGCACCTTAATGTGATAAATCTTGGTTAAGATGAATATTGGGGTCAAACTTTTCACATCACACTGTAAGAAAGAATGTGTTGTTTTTTTTACACGTTTAATGTGTAGAAAGACAAATAACACGTGTTGTGTCAATTTCTGCAAACGTGTTGCATGATTTAACTTCTGCAACACAAAAATATCAATAGTCAATAGTTTTAGTAAATGAACAGCACAGATTTATTGTCGACTTACTAGTTCTGAGACGCTTCATTCTCGTCTAGAGGTCGATTATTTTAAGAGAACTTGTCGAGTTAAATGATCTTGCTGCACGGACAGATCACTTCAACACTTTTAAGTCATTTTCTGATAGATAAAAATTAGATAGATTTAAATGTTTATATCTTACATTTTGGCCAAGATTTTTGCAGTGTGTTTTCTGCAAATCACACATTTTCTACATTTTATTATTAGAAAAAAAAAAATTCTTTTTTATGTCATTCTTTATGATTTCGTCACCAGTTAAATGCAGCATTTGCTCATTTTCTGCACCTTAAAGGTTGTATAGAGGATTTTTTCAGGGAAGAAAAATACAGCGACAGTCCTTTTTTCAAATGTTGTGCATGAGTGACCCCACCTTCCTCCTCCACAGCTCCTCAGTAGAAACATCTCCTCCTCCCGCCTCTTTACTCTAGAAATCACACTTGTTTACAGCCAGTGCAACGTTCAGAATCACTGTTTAAAATAATTTAATTACCGACGCGTCAGTTTTTAGACCCTTCGTCTGCTTCAGTCAATCTCCAAGAATCACCTCAGTTTGTCTTCGCTCCTTTTCTCCTTCTCTTCTTCTTTCAGGGACCTCAAAAACCGACTTTCTTTTGCATCGAACTGGTCGTGGATTCTTGTCCGACATCTCAACAAACTTGTGCGAACTGCGAGGAAGCGACAGTTTTTAAAAAAGCCTCTAAGAACCGCTGCATAAACCACGTCATCCCCGCGCGCCGAGAGTCAGATACACTAGAAACATAAGGAGTTTGATTGACAACCTAACAGCCAATAGATAAAGAGGGAGCCTCGTTATCTATTGGCTGATGTTTTTCTGGACTCACGACGTCCACAGTTGATAGATTTTCATTCTTTTTTTTTTTTTGGTCATCATAATTCCAAGGCTGCTGCGTCTCTGTAATGTTATTTTTAAACTTTCAATGACAAGTTGAATCTAAAAAAAAATCCTCCATACAACCTTTAATGTGATAAATCTTGGGAAAGATGAATATCGGGGTCAAACTTTTCACATCACACTGTAAATGTGTAAGAAAACAACACATTCTTTCTTAATGTGTAGAAAGACAAATAACACGTGTTGTGTCAGTTTCTGCAAACGTGTTGCATGATTTAACTTTTACAACACAAAAATATGTGTTTACATCATGAGCCGATTCAGAATCAATCGACAGTTTACACAAGTGCTGTTGTCCCAAATAAAACTCACTGATGTGTTGAAATTCAACACATGTTCTGCTGTTTTTTAACACATTTGTAATTTTTTTCTGATCTGGCCAAGATTTTAAAACTTATATCATTATTCATCTTGTTTTCAGATTTATTAGAGACTTACTAGTTCTGAGACGCTTCATTCTCGTCTAGAGGTCGATTATTTTAAGAGAACTTGTTGAGTTAAATGATCTTGCTGCATGGACTGATCATTTTATTTACTTTTAAGTCATTTTCTGATACATTTAACTGTTTATATCTTACATTTTGGCCAAGATTTCTGCAGTGTGTTTTCTGCAAATCACACATTTTTTTGCATTTTATCATGAGCCAAAAAAAAAAAAAATTATTTTTTATGTAATTTTTTTGTGATTTCCTCACCAGTTAAATGTTTTTTTTTTGCCGTATTTTGCACCTTTATGCAATAAATCCCGGGAAACATGAATATTTTTACCCTTTTCACCTTAATGTTAGTAATGAAGACCACTGAAAATGAGGTTATTCATCTTGTTTTCAGATTGATTATCTACAGAAAAGTTCTGAGACGCTTCATTCTAGTATAGAGCTCATTTATTTTAAGAGAACTTGTCGAGTTAAATGATCTTGCTGCACGGACTGATAATTTCACTACTTTTAAGTCATTTTCTGATAGATTTAAATGTTTATATCTTACATTTTGGCCAAGATTTTTGCAGTGTGTTTTCTGCAAATCACATATTTTCTGCATTTTTATCATGAGCCAAAAAAAAAACTTTCTTTTTTTATGTAATCTTTTATGATTTCCTCACCAGTTAAACGCAGCATTTTTCTGTATTCTGCACCTGAGACGTCTTGAAACATGAATATTTTGACATTTTTCACCTCAGTGTCAGTAAATGAAGAGCACTCTGCAAATTCCTCTGATCTGGCCGAGATTTTAAATCTTCTATCAGGTTATTCGTCTTGTTTTCAGATTTATTATCCACTTACTAGTTCTGAGATGTTTCATTCTAGTCGTTTATTTTAAGAGAACTTGTCAAGTCAAATTATTTTGCTGCATGGACAATTTCACTACTTTTAAGTCATTTTCTGATAGATTTAAATGTTTATACTTGGGTCTGGTCAAGTGTTAACGGAGGGAAACAGGGTCAGATTTTTGACATTCAAATGTCTCTTATTCAGAAACTAGAGGAACTATTGAAATAAGTAAAGTATCAGAATGTAGGAAAGAGTTACACTCCAACAGGGTCAAGTTAAACCTGTGAGATTCTTTCAAGTTCAAGACAAAAAATTTAAAAACTCATGTTGGTAACGGAGGGAATGAAATATGCAGCACTTTTTGGGCAATAAATCCAAACAGTGATAACTCTTGGTTCTCACTTACATATCCTTAACAAACTGGTTTGAATATTTGCTTCATATAGTTTTCTACCATATGGAACAAGATTAGGTTGAAAAACCTCTTACTTTTTGACTCATGAGATTTTTTATTAAGAAAGTTCATGGTAACGGAGGGAAAAGTAACAGAGGGAAAATTGTACAAACAAGTAGAAGGTGCAGGATTTTACATCATTTGTCTCTTTTTTCTTCTGAATACTTTAATATTACTTCAAAATGAAAGGAAACTATTTCTATAAAATATGTCAGTCCTTCCAAGAACATTTTTATCATTTTAAATACTTTTTTTTTTTTTTTTTTTTTTAAATCCTGTACCTTCATCAACAGTTCAAAGATGGAATAACACAAGATATGATGAAATTCATCCATTTATTTACATGATTTTTGGGTCTTTGAAATTTGGGAAATAATTTTTGTTCCATGTTTCATACATGGTCTGTTTAAAACATATGGAACTTTAGAACCAAAAATGGTCCAGAAAAAAGGTCAAGAGTTTGATAAACTAGAGTACATATGTATCTGTTCAATACATTTTTATATCAGATGAATTAACTTGAGTTTTTGGCCTTGTTGTTTACTTCTGTTTGACTGAGCCCATCTTACATTTTGGCCAAGATTTCTGCAGTGTTTTTTCTGCAAATCGCATATTTCCTTTTATCATGAACCAAATACACTTTTTAATTCACTTTTTAAATGATTTCCTCACCAGTTAAATGCAGCGTTTTGCTGTATTTTGCACCTTTATGCAGTAAATTCTGGATAAACATGAATATTTGGACCCGTTTCACCTCCGTATCAGTAATGAAAACCACTGAGACCCAGACCTTGCTGCTCGATCTCCTCGTGTTTGTATTTTCGACAGCAGGAGAACATGAATCACGGTCCGGCGCTCGGCAGAATCAGGGACTTTAAGTGTGTGGAGCTGCTGGAAACTGTCGACCCGCAGAAGCGCCAGGGATGACGCGAGGTTTCTGGACCAGGAATCATCTACGCGGCCGACGCTGCGGATCCAAAGTCCTGCTCCAGTTTAAACAGACGCTTCTGGAGCCCAGGGAGGAGGCGTGTGGCCCCGGCCCCCGTCTCCAGCCGCTCGGGCCAGAGGAGGCGGGACGGGACCGGGGGGTTGATCATGTGACCGAGCTGCTTTTGGATTTGATTTTGTTGACGTTTGGCGAAACCGTTGTGTGTTTTCAGAGCAAACATGAGTTACTTTGTTCTGCGCTAAATGACGCTGGAGTATTTAGTCGTACATGTTTGCTGTTGCTGGGTTCAGACACTGGAGACTTTGCTGGGAGTGTTCTACATGTATGTCTATGGCGGAATGTTCATCAGTAATAGGTATTTTACGAGCCGATTACCAGGACTGAACCAGGACTAAACCAGGACTAAACCAGGTCTAAACCAGGTCTAAACCAGGACTAAACCAGGACTAAACCAGGACTAAACCAGGACTAAACCAGGTCTAAACCAGGACTGAACCAGGTCTAAACCAGGTCTAAACCAGGACTAAACCAGGACTAAAACCAGGACTAAACCAGGACTAAACCAGGACTAAACCAGGTCTAAACCAGGACTAAACCAGGACTAACACCAGGACTAAACCAGGTCTAAACCAGGACTGAACCAGGTCTAAACCAGGTCTAAACCAGGACTAAACCAGGACTAAACCAGGACTAAACCAGGACTAAACCAGGACGAAAACCAGGACTAAACCAGGTCTAAACCAGGACTAAACCAGGACTAAACCAGGACTAAACCAGGACTAAACCAGGGTCTAAGACAAAACTAAACCAGGACTAAACCAGGACTAAACCAGGACTAAACCAGGTCTAAACCAGGACTAAACCAGGACTAAACCAGGACTAAACCAGATCTAAACCAGGACTGAACCAGGACTACATCAGGACTGGACCAGGATTAAACCAGGACTGAACCAGGACTAAACCAGGTCTAAACCAGGACTAAACCAGGTCTAAACCAGGACTAAACCAGGACTAAACCAGGTCTAAACCAGGACTAAACCAGGACTGAACTAAACTCAAATGCAGAGGCGTCCAGCTCGTTCTTTGTTTTTTTTGCCGCTTCAGTCTGAACGGACTTTAAAACTTGGGTGTTCAGGTGACCAGTGGAGACTTTGTTTTGGCGTCATGCTGGGGGTGTTCTACATGTATGTTCACCTTTCGCGATCTTGCTGTTTCGAGGATTTTTTTGTGCAATTTTACATGTTTTTTTTACAGCGTATGAAGGCGTATTGTGCTCCTCCCCCTGCGTCCTGATTGGCTGAGGGGCTGTAGATCGTTGTCAGTCAATCTCCTCCGTGTCGTGTCTCCTGTTCAGTACAGATGTGTTCAGATCAACAAATTTACATAAATGTTGGATCTGTCAGTGTGATTCTGAAGTTCAGCGCGATCGAGCGATTGCAGCGTTTACCGTGAGGTGTGGAGATCTGCATCGGTCATTTCTCCGAGCTCGTCCCGATCGTGAGTCCTGTTTTAAGTCCTAGTACAGTCCTGGTTTAGTTCTCCTCTTCAGTCCTGGAATCAGTCCTGGGTTAGTCCTGGTTTACTCTTGGTTTAGTCCTGTTTTAGTCCTGGTTTAGTCCTCCTCTTCAATCCTGGGTTAGTCCTGGTTTAGTCTTGGATCAGTTCTGGTTCAATTCTGGTTTAGTCCTCCTCTTCAGTCCTTCAGTCCTAGGTTAGTCTTGGGTTAGTCTTAGTTTAGTCCTATTTTAGTCCTGGTTTAGTCCTAGTTTAGTCCTGGTTTACTCCTAGTTTAGTCCTGGTTTACTCTTGTTTTAGTCCTAGTTCAGTCCTGTTTTAATCCTGATTTAATCCTGGTTCAGTCCTTGGTCCTTTCCATTTTCTTCCGCTTATCCGGGGCCGGGTCGTGGAGGCAGCAGTCCTAAGCAGGGACTCCCAGACTTCCCTTTCCACGCACACGTCCTCCAGCTCCTCCGGGGGGACCCCGAGGTGTTCCCAGGCCAGTCCAGAGACATAGTCCCTCCAGTGTGTCCTGGGTCTTCCCCGGGGCCTCCTCCCGGTGGGACATGCCCAGAACACCTCCCGAGGGAGACGCCCAGGAGACATCAGGAACAGATGCCCGAGCCTCAACTGCTCCTCTCGAACGTGGAGGAGCAGCGGCTCTACTCCGAGCTCCTCCCATGTGACTGAGCTCCTCACCCTGTCTCTAAGGGAGACGCCCAGACACCCTGCGGAGGAAACTCATTTCGACCGCTTGTATCCGTGATCTCGTCCTTTCGGTCATTACCCAGAGCTCATGACCAGAGGTGAGAGGAGGAACGAAGACTGACGGTAAATCGAGAGCTTCGCCTTTCGGCTCAGCTCCTCTTCACCACAACGGTCCGATACAGCGACCGCATCACTGCCCACGCTGCACCGATCCACCTGTCAATCTCACGCTCCGTCCTCCCCTCACTCGAGAACAAGACCCCGAGATACTTGAACTCCTCCACTTGAGGCAGAGACTCTCCACCCGCCCGGAGAGGACAAACCACCTCAGCCTTCCTCAGTCCTTGGTCCAGTCCTGGTTTAGTCCTGGTTCAATTCATATACGGCGCAAAAGTTCAGCATCTTCACACAGTTATTCTGGTGAGAGTAAATTAAAAGTGCTGCAATAGTCGTGTAATATTTAACATTTTAAACACAATAATATTGTAACGTAACAAATCACTTTGAAATGACAGAAACACGTCATAAATAAATAACACATCACAGTTTTAAAGTCACTTGTCCAACGGTGCAAGCAAATGGTTTTTACATTTTTTCCCACACTGAACCGAAAATGGACCGAACCGTGACCTCAAAACCGATGTACGTGCCGAACTTTGATTTTTGTACCGTTACAGCTCTGATAGTTACTTTTTTATCCTAATTGAAATGCTTTACTCCAGTCTTTGCGCCCCCTGCTGGCAACAACAAAACTACATCAGGACTTAAAGACGCTGTACCTGACTTTTACCGTCTTAGAAACATGAAAAACAGGATTAGTTCGTTTTAAACCGTTTGCCGCGGTCCAGAGTTACTCCTCACTTACTTATGCATTCAGCTCGTCCTCGTTATTCACAGAAATGAGTTTTTACGTCTTACACAATATATCCGCGCTCGAGCAAGACGAATTTTGCTCAAATACACGTGGGGGAAAAAAAGCGGTACGGAACCTTTAATGCCCTTTCCCTTGTTTCACTTGTTGCAAATGCTAAGGTGTGGATAATGTGGTAATAAGAGCGTGGGTTTGGTGCAGCGGGCGGCTCACGGTGCTTGGCCTGTTTTTTAAAGTAGCGCTCGGCTCCTCTCTCCCGTTTGGGTAAATAGGACACATCAGAGAAGGACAAATTACTGCAAATCTGCTGAAACGTGCTGAAAATGTCAAAACCCCCGCAGCCTTTAGCGAAGTGCTCCCAACTTTACAGAGCGAGAGACGAAAGGGCCCAACCCAACCTGAGCCCGACGACGAGGACAGACACAGAGACAGACACGGATACAGCGACGTTTATACATGAGGTTATTTGGTTTTAACATGGAAAGAAATGATTTGAACAGTAAGTGGGAATTCTCCATCATTAAAGGTGCATTGTGTAACTTTTCTGGTGAAGAGTGCGTCACGTTTTGTGTCTTCAGAGAAACGTTATTGCTCTGCTTGTTGTGCTCAATTCCGATTTTTTTTGTGAAATCCGATGTTTTTTCGAGGTCGTTCACATTTCCAGTTAAATGCGACTTGTATGTGACTCCAGTGTGAACATTAAACGGCCCGAAAGTGTCCCACATGTGACACTGGAGACACGACGACGTCAACCGCAGCGAGCGTCTCTGTGTTTACTGAAGTTGTCCAAACATGGACGCAGCATCGAGCACCTGGAGATTTTAAAGTTCCTCTCGTACCGGAGCCAGAACATGAACAACTTACTTGTTTTAAGGAGGAGATTGAGAAGAAGGACGAGGTTTTTGGTCGTGGTGTTTTGTGGTTCAGTCCGTTGAAAGGAACGTGTGGATGTGGAGACGGAGCCAAGAGTGGTGAGTGGAGATGTGCTTCACTTCAGTCACACAGAGTTACAATTTTCGCCGACTTCAGCGCAGAATAGTGACTAGGGACGGGCATTCGATGAAATTTTCTTAATCGATCGTCGGAAGAATTAACGATCGATTATCGATTAATCATTAACGTTTTTATATTAAAATGATCATCATTATTATTACTATCTGCACTAATCTGCATAAATAAATTCAACTTTACGACATATAAACCATAACGACTCTAGAGCCACATCAGCTGTTTGACATTATAATGTGTTTAATTCAGTTTTGTTCAAATCTCACAGAAACAAAACTTAAAACCACATCACTAAATTTGCATAAACTAAGTGAAGATAAAACTCCAGCTCTTGTGTCGCTGATGTGGTTCAACTTGTGTTGGATTAAAAGACATGACTCAGGTGAATACAGGTCAGTGTGACCAGATTTGTGTTTGTCAAAACCAGGACAGCGTACGGGGGGAGGGGGGCGGGGCCTCGTCATCCACATTGAGCGACTCTCACCTGGAAAAACTTTTTCCCACTGGACACAGAAACATATGTGCTGCTTTATCCACTGTGCACATGGACTCACACTTGTCCCAACGCAACGGAAAGTGTGGAATTTCTTCTACAAATCCTGGTTAAATCCACATTTGTGCTTCGGTTCGTTACAGACTGACCCACTGTTTGTGTCTCGCTCCTTCTGATGCAGAGACACATGTACACACCTGTTTGGTCACGACACACACACAACCTACATTCGGTTTGTCGATTAAAATGAACGTAATCGAATGAAATTCTTAATGATCAATTATCGATTAATCGACTAATCCTGCCCATCCCTAATAGTGACGTTTGTGTCTTGTTGATAACGTGTAGGTGGATGAATGCACTTTGGTCGTTCAGACTGAAGTCACATGTCAAAAGATCAGATATGTATCGGTTTCAGGAGCACATATCCAAGTGTCCTGGGTCACATTTGAAAAAATCAGATCTGTGTGGTTCAGACTGACATTAAAAGATCAGATACAGGAACATAGGGGCCAAAAAATCGGATTTGGGTCACTTCAGGCTGCAGTCTGAACGCAGCCTTATTAGTTTGTAACATAAACGAAAACAAAAAATCCTTATTATTTTTCATTCTCATTACTGTTTATTTTACTTTAACATTATTATTTAGTCTGACAATAAATGAAAATATATTTCATCTAAAAGTATGAACAACGTCATTATGTAAAAAAGTTGGGGTACGACACTATAATTTTTTTAAACTTCATCCTCCTCCTTTTGACCACCAGGTCCCAAATATATTCATGTGCACATCCCTGTTTTTGTTATTGTTGTTGAATGTTGTTGTACCTCACTCAAACAAATAAAATAAATGAAAAAAAATAAATAAATAAAAAATTTTAAAATCTCGTTTAAAAACACACTTTTACTCTCTGGCTTTTAACACGGCTTGAGAATTTTGTGCTCCTCTGACAGTTTTTTATTGATTTCATTTGTTATTTTTCTATTTGTTTAGATTTTTTGTAATTTTTATGTCTTATATTGACTTGCTTATTTATTTATTTAATGCTTTATTTAATTTAATATGTTCATTTATATTGCGTGTGCTCTGTGCAGCTCTTTGGAGACTTTGCGTTGGTAAAACGTTCACGGTGCACCTTTCCTTTACAGAGGGGCTCTTTCTGCAACATTGACTTTTTGGGTCTTTCTACCGCGTTATAACGTCGTTCAGTCATTAAAAAGACGCCTGGAGACTTTTATGTGTCATCCATGCACGCTGTAAATGTATGGAATCTTGTGTCCTCTTGAACCCGCCGACACGTCCCCGACACGTCCCCCGACACGTCCGCTTCCACGCGACAATTCTCCGTAAACGTACAAAAACATGATGCAAAACAAAACTCTACAACTTTTCAAATGATAAATAGACAAACGGAGAAAGGATAAGGTTAGATTTGATTCGCCTCAAAGGGAAATTCGTCCTCGGCAAATTTTCCAATCACACAATCACGCTGAAAATCAAGCAGGAAATATATTCAAATCAAATCAAAATCACGGAGGAAAATTAAGCACATTGCACGAAATAGAATAAGAACAGAAAAGTTTAAACAAAAGTCTCGATCTGTGTGTCATTCGTTCATTCGTTTTTCAAAATAAAACCAAAAATAAGAAAAAAAAAAAAATCTTTTCTTCATTATTTGTCTCCAAAACTAAAATTAAAAAACAGATAATGATTCGTTTTTTCAGTTTTCGATTTTGTGTTTAAATGAAAAATGGAAAAAAAACTGATAATGGACTGAACCAGGACTGAACCAAGACTGAGTTTTGGGACCAGACCAGGACCGGGACCAGGACTGAAACCGGAACTGAGACCAGGACCAGACTGGGACCAGACCGGGACTGAGACTGGTTTAGACCTGGTTCAATCCTGGTTGAATCCGGTATTCCAGTTTAAGTCATGGAATCGTCTGTTATCCATTTTTTTGTTTTGTTTTGTTTGTTTGTTTGGGGTTTTTTTTTCCCATTCTCCATTTAAACAAAAAATCGAAAATTGAAAAAACAAAAGAAAATAGTTGTTTTTTAATTTTCTTAGTTTTGCTTTTATTTTGAAAAAAGAATTAACGAATGATACACGGATTCAGTGCAGCTCATCAGAGGCATTATCAGGGCAGTGTGAGGAGAGTTACAGCCCTCAGGACAAAAGTGTTACTCTTCTGTGTCCTGCAGCGTCACAGGAGCCTCCAGGGGGCGCCGGGTGAACTCTGCACACACAGAAAGTCTCTTCAAAACAAAATCTCTCTCTCTCTCTCTCTGTGCTTTGTTGTTTTGAAGACAGGACATTTCTTTGAAGTGTTTTTCTTGGAACATATTCTGGTGTAGAAAGTCTGATGTACGGAAACCCTGAGCGGCAAAAAAAAAAAAAAAAAAAAAAAACTCTTAAAGAGAACGCAGAAAGTAAAACTCATGTGTGAGTTTTTTCTGTTTTTGTTTTTTTTAGAATCTTAGAAAATTGAGCCCAAATGATTGAAATTACAGTCACAAGCTCAGACTGATCTTTATTATTTATGTCCAAAACCAAAATGGAACCAAATCAAATCAAATGGAAAAAAAAAACAAAAAACAGACCGGCCGTTTTCCGTTTTCGTGACATAAACTGTGATGCCGGACTGAACCAGGACTGGACCATCAATAAACCAGGATTAAACCAGGACTGAACCAGGACTGAACCAGGACTAAACCAGGACTAAACTAGGTCTAAACTAGGACTGAACCAGGTCTACAGCAGAACTAAATCAGGACTAAACCAGGAATGAATGTCGGGACTGGCCCGGAGTTGCACTTGCGTAGACTGTCAGGTGATCAGGGCTGAGACCAGGACTAAGACCAGGACTGAGACTGGTTTAGATCCTGGTTCAGTTCTGGTTCAGACCTGGTTTAGACCTGGTTTAAACCTGGTTCAGTTCTTGTTTAGAGCTGGTACAGTCCTAGTTTAGTCCTTGTTTAGACCTGGTTTAGACCTGGTTTAGTCCTGGTTTAGACCCGGTTTAGACCCGGTTTAGTCCAGCATTGGTTTTATTTTGAAAAACCAATAAACGAATGACACACAGCTTCGTCTAAACCCATTTTATTTTGTTTTTTCCGGTCGACTTAAATACGTTGGCGTCTCTGTCCCCCAGACGCTGTTAAATAAAGACGATTGAACGTGTTTCTCATGTAAACCTCAACTGGGAATTATTATTTCCATGTAAACTCGAAGGAGACTATTTTAATTCCAAACTATTTAATTCAGAATTTAAAAAAACATCATGTAAACGTGACCACTGCTGTACTGTTGTTGTAAAAAGTCTGTAGCTTTTCAGAGCTCGCCGGGTCGCCATGGATGCAGGAAAAACAAACCGCTCAAATCACAAAATCCAATAATCCTTAACATCCGTCCTTTGAACCGCACCGAGCTGCACTGCTTTATCCGGTCAAAATCCCCAAATATTAAACACACTACGATTTTTGGCGAACGCGGCGACGACTGAAAGCGAACCTCTGTCGGTCTGCGTCAGATTAGTGAAGGTTACTTAAAGGTTGTATAGAGGATTTTTTTAAGGGAAGAGAAATACAGCGACAGTCCTTGTGCGCGTTCAGAATTACTGTTGAAGTTTCCTGTCTAGAAGTAATTCAGCGACCGACGCGTCAGTTTTTAGACCCTTCGTCTGCTTCGGTCGCGCCATCGCTGGACGAGATCTCCAAGAATCACCTCAGTTTGGTTTGCTACATTTCCACCTCTCTTCTTCTTTCAGCGACCTCAAAAACGGACTTTCTTTTGCGGCGAACCGGTCGTGGATTCTCGTCCGCCGTCGCGACAAACTTTGTGCGAAATGCGAGGAAGCGACAGTTCAAAAATGCCTCTAAGAACCGCTGCGTAAACCACATAATCCCCGCGCTCCGACGAGTCAGTTACACTAGGGAGTTTGATTGACAACCTAACAACCAATAGAAAATGAGGGAGCCTCGTTTTCTATTGGCTGATGTTTATCTGGCCTCAACACGTCCACAGTTGATAGATTTTCGTTCTTTTTTTTTTTTTGGTCATCATAATTTCAAAGCAGCTGCATCTCTGTAATGGTATTTTAATCTTTCACTGACAGTTTGAAACAAAAAAAAATCCTCCATACAACCTTTAAGTGGAGCTCGGTCCCGGTCCGGTGCCGCTCTGCCAAACACATGCTCCGCTGGCACCTCGACCCGATCCTCTCTGATTCACATGTCGGTTATTTACGAGCTCGTGCCAGGGCCAAGCTCGGATGCCAGGCTTTAAACGGGATCTTTAATAATGCCCCGTGAATTTTAACGGTCCTCGATTTGTTAGTTATGGGCGACGATTAACGTTTTATCTCTGTTTTTGTTGACTTGGTTTACTGCCAGATTAATTCATTCATTTTATCGGCTTTTTTTTTTTTTTTTTGGTTTTCCTTTTGCACATGGCTCGTTTAGAACCACTTTTAGACCTGGTTTAGTCCAAGATTAGACTTTACGACCGGAAGTGGACCATTGTAGGTTTGTGGAACTTGCGGTTAATGGTTTTCTTTGGCAAAATGCGTGTGTAAATGTGTGTTTTATTCTCCAGCAGCTTCATAAATCTGCCCCATCACCAAATCTTCAACCAACAAACTCCACAAAGGATAAACAATCTAACATGAACAATTTATCCACAACTATCAAGACAAGAAAAAACAAAACTTAAAGGAGACAAATGCTGAATCTAAAAACAAGTGAAATGTTGTTGGGGAAACTCTGATAAATGGACTGTACCTTCTTTTAAACTTTTATTGTTTTGTATTTTAAGTCTGTGTTTATATGATGACGGTCTGAATAGAAGACGCAAAAGTGGCGTCGCATCTTCACTTTTTATTCCGCGTTTAGATGAGCGTTTTCAGGAGGAAATGTGCGTGTAATTGGATTCGGTGTACATGCCAGGAGGCTCTGTGGTGATGTTCAGTGGTGATGTTTGTGACGTAAACATGTACACGACCTGAGCAGATCCGACCAGAGTTTTGCACTACAGCGGAGTGTATTCAGCTTTTCCACTCTGGAGGCTGGATTCAGATTTTTGCATTTTTAAGCGCCAAAAACGCCGTCACCGTCTAAAACGAAAGGCACTTTCCATTAGGGCGACCGAACGTCCCCTTTCCCCAGACATGTTCATTTTTCGAGTCCTGTCCTGAGGGTCCAGTTTTTTGTTTTTTTGTTGTTGTTTTTTTTTATAAAGTGATGTAAATGTCCGGGTTTTCATGATCTTTCATTGAGGACATTAAATTGAGCGTCTCTCGTAGTTCTCTGTAACTCAGAAGCAGCGAGACACAAACAGTCGGTCAGTCTGCAACATGCCGAAACACAAATGCACATTTAACGATGACTTGTACAATAAATTCCCGCTTCCCATCCCGGTCGGGACAAGTGTGAGTCCATGTGCGCAGTGAACAAAGCGGCACATATGTCCCAGTGTCCAGCGTGTGTCAGGGACCTCAAAGCATCAGGACACCGAAAAACATTAAAAAGCTTTGTCAGGTGAGAGTTGCTCAATGTCGACGTCGAGGCCCCAACTCCCGCCCCCCGTACGCTGTCCTGGTTTTGACAAACTGACATATGCTCACCCTACTTCCCATAAAATATTTTGTTGTTTTTACCCGCAAGCATTTTCATGTAAACAGGCCTAAGATTTTCTGACTAGTTGAGTCATGGAAGAAAATTTTGTGACAATTTGTAAGATTATACAACCTATTCAAACTAGTAAGTAGATAAATCTGAAAACAAGATGAATAATCTAGGAGTAGCTCAGTTGGTAAAACGTTCGTCCGCTGACCTGAAGGTTGGTGGTTTGAATCCCACAGACCCACAGGTTGGTGTTGTGATTGCACCTCCCACAGATGAACGCTGTCATTATGTCCTTAGGAAAAATACTTAAAGGTTGTATAGAGGATTTTTTAAGGGAAAACAAATACAGCAACAGTCCTTTTTCAAATGTTGTGCATGCGGGACACCACCTTCCTCCTCCACCGCTCCCTCAGTAAAAACACCTCCTCCCGCCTCTTTACTCTAGAAATTACACTTGTTTACAGCCAGACCGTGTTCAAAATGACTGTTGAAGTGACCCGTCTAGAAGAAATTTAGCAACCGACAGGTCAGTTTTTAGACTCTTCGTCAGTTTCATTCGCGCCATCTCTGGAAGAAATCTCCAAGAATCACCTCAGTTTGGCTTTGGTACTTTTCTCCTTCTCTTCTTTTTTTTAACGACCTCAAAAACGGACTTTCTTTCGCGGCGAACTGGTCGTGGATTCTCGTCCGCCATCGCAACAGACTTTGTGTGAAATGCGAGGAAGCTGCAGTTTAAAAAAGTCTCTAAGAACCGCTGCATAAACCACGTAATCCCCGCGCGCCGACGAGTCAGTTACACTAGAACATAGGGAGTTTGATTGACAACCTAACAGCCAATAGAAAATGAGGGAGCCTCGTTTTCTATTGGCTGATGTTTATCTGGCCTCACTACATCCACAATTGATAAGATTTTCTTTTTTTTTTTTTTTTTTTGGTCATCATAATTACAAGTCTGCTGCATCTCTGTAATGGTATTTTAAATTTTCAATGACAATTTGAAACAAAACAACAACAAAAACAAAAAAATCCTCCATACAACCTTTAACAACGACAACGCATTAGTGAAACACTGAACAAAACTAATGTTATGGTTCTAGAGACGTCTCACATTCAAACTGCACAAACCTATCTATACTAATATCGACATCATGATTTTTTTTATTTTATTTTAATTTTAGAATCAGTCTGAGTGAACAAGTTACTAATGTTTTATTCATTACGATAATTGATGTTTTGTTCAGTGTGTCTCTAACGCTCGTCGTTGTTTCCTTTCAGTTTTGCTCTTTCTTCTCTTGATCGTTGTGGATAAATTGTTCATGTTAGAATGTTTATCCTTTGTGGAGTTTGTTGGTTGAAGATTTGGTGATGGGGCAGATTTATGAAGCTGGTGTTCAGATCTTTTCTTTGCTGATACTTCTAAAAATGTTTGAGAATATGTCATACTTCCAGATGGGAGCAAGAGCCAGATTTCTCTATTAATTATATTTAATTTTGACTTAAAATATCCAAAAGACAAAACCACAAATGTTGAACCTGATGATTTTTATTAGTGACTAGACACAACTTTCTATATGAATTTTAACTCACGATGGCGAGAAGAAAATTCAGTTTGTCGACTGAACAAAAGTTAAGTTTGGTTGAAGATGTTTCTTAGTTCATCCAAGCCTCTTCTTCAGTTCTGGTCAGACGCTGGTGGACACTTCCTTATATCTGTCTGCAGGGAGGAGCTAACTACACTGAAACTACTCTGAAACTAACACACACACTTGTTTACAGTTTCTATGTGTTAGTTCGGCCTATTGACCTGTACAGGGTGTGGAGTCTAATTAACAGAACAATTCAGGCCATAATGGAGCTTCCACGCCTCTGGACCTGACCTGACTCCACCTGTGGTTCTCTTGTTTGTTTTGATTTAGGTTTGAGGATGGAGTTGTAAATAGGAGATCGATGGTATCTAAGTCCATTTCTGTTTAGAGAAGGATTTTCTTTCTTAACAAAAATTACTTCTTTCAGATCTGTTCCTCACTGTCCTCAAGTGAGTGTCCCGTGGGTTTTCAGTGGAGATGAACAGCAGACTGAGGTCCTGTGTTGCTCTCTCGTCTGTGTTGGTTCATCCTCTTGGGAAGTAGCTGAATGGAGGAGACCACATTGCTTTGTTTGTGGCTCGGGGTTTTGTCCTTTGGGTTGGACCAGTTTCTGTCTTAAGGGCCGTTCACACCAAGGCGTCAAAGTGTCCAGTTTCAATGTAAAGTCTATGTGGACGCGCGACTAGAGCGTCCTGCGTTTTTGCGGCGCGAATCTGGCGTCAGCGCGGCGCGAATCTGGCGTCAGCGCGGCGCGTCTTCAGCGTTTTGGCGTCAGCGGCCAAGACGTGCGTCCAAGGCGTCAGCGTCAAGAAGTTGAAAATGATGAACTCCTCGCGTCAGACGAGCCGCGTCGACCAATCAGGGACGAGTATCCAGAGACGCAGCGACGTTATTATCAGCAAGCAAGACCCGAGAACCAGAACGAGAACCATAAACACGAGCGGAGAATAAATATATATCACCGAGCCGATCACGAGGACTACACCAGGACCAGACCAGGACTAAACCAGGACTAAACCAGGACTAGACCGGGACTAGACCAAGACTAAACAAGGACTAGACCGGGACTAGACCGTGATTAGACCAGGACTCGACCGGGACTAAACAAGGACTAGACCGGGAGTAGACCGAGACTAGACCGGGACTAGACCGTGATTAGACCAGGACTAGACCGGGACTAGACCGTGATTAGACCAGGACCAGACCGGTATTAGACCAGGACTAGACCGGGACTGATCCAGTGTCATTAGTGGAGTATAAATATAAACTCGCTCCAGTCGTCGACCCGATCTCCTCCGCTGATGTTTTATGTCATAAAAACACTAAAGTCTCTCAGTCTGGTCTGACATTGTTTCGGGAAAAGACCAGGACCGGGCTCTTGTTTCCAGGGCAACGGACGCGCGTCAAGTATTTTTGTCCCGTTCGTCCACGGCGTCAAAGATGCGCGTCGGGGGCGTCTAAACTCAAATGCAAAGGCTCCAAATAGAGACGTCAAGGCGTTTTTTGACGCTTTGGTGTGAACGAACCTTTAGAGTCCGTAGGTTTGAAATAGACCGGGATCTCATGTTGTCTGAAAATCCTCTGTAGTTTTTCAGAAACACCAGACATGTACAGAATAGTTACCCCCTTTCTCCTGGGTTCTGATTCAGTTTTTTTTTAGTTCTCTTGGTTTTGCTGAAGGCCCGTTTTGGATATCCGCAAACAGAGAGGACTTTCTGCACAAGTTTAACTCATGATCTGCATTAAAAGTACATTGTGTAACTTTTCTGGTGGAGGCTCCGTCAAATGCTTTTCTCCGTAGAGACGCGTGGATCGTACCTCCTAATAAAGACAGATAGTGACCTCCTGCTCTTCTGTCCTCTCTTGTTCTTGCAGATGGACCCGGTGCAGAAGGCCGTCCTGAACCACACCCTGAGCCTGAGCTCCAGCCCCAAGAGGCGACACGTGTCCTGCAGCCTGTGCCAGCTGCGCTTCAACTCACAGGTCTCACACACTTACACACGTCACTGTCTTTATGTCACTGTCTGTGTCTGACGATTGTTTAATCTGAGTTTAATTTTAACACAATCTGACCAAAAAGAGCTGGTTTAGAGCTGGTTTAGAGCAGAAGAGGTGATCTGATTTTGTCACAGTCTCTGAACACTCAGACTGATCACAGCTCCTGAAAATGTGCTGTTTAAATCCATGTCATGTCGTTCATTGGTTTTTCAAAATAAAAACAAAAATAAGAAAACAAAAAAACATCTATTTTCTTCATTATTTATGTCTAAAACCAAAATGGAAAAACATTTTTGTGGAAAAAGCCAGGACTGAGTGTCGGGACGGGCCCGGAGGTGCGCCCACGTAGACTGTCGGGTGATCAGGACTGAGACTGGTTTAGTCCTGGTTTATTGATGGTCCAGTCCTGGTTTAGACCTCGTTCAGTCCTGGTTTGGTTCTGGTTTAGACCTGGTTTAGACCTGGTTCAGTTCTGGTTTAGACCTTGTTCAGTCCTGGCTTAGTCCTGGTTTTACGCCTGGTTTAGACTTAGTTTAGTCCCAGTTCAGTCCTGGTTCAGTCCTGGTTTAGACCTGGTTCAGGCCTAGTTTAGTCCTGGTTCAATGTTGGTTTAGTCCTGGTTTAGACCTAGTTTAGACCTAGTTCAGTCCTGGTTTGGTTCTGGTTTAGTTCTGGTTTAGACCTCGTTCAGTCCTGATTTAGACCTAGTTTAGACCTAATTCAGTCCTAGTTTAGTCCTGGTTTAGTCCTGGTTTAGTCCTGGTTCAGTCCTGGTTCATCCTTGTTTAGTCCTGGTTTAGTCCTGGTTTAGACCTGGTTTAGACCTGGTTTACACCTGGTTTAGTCCTGGTTCAGTTCTGGTTTAGACCTTGTTCAGTCCTAGTTTAGTCCTGGTTTTACACCTGGTTTAGACTTAGTTTAGTCCCAGTTCAGTCCTGGTTCAGACCTGGTTTAGTCCTGGTTTAGTCCTGGTTCAGTCTGGCATTGCTTTTATTTTGAAAAAAACAATGAACAAAGCTTCATTTAAACCCATTTTATTTTGCGTTTCTTCTCGAGTTTTCATCTTAAAACCTTTTGAACATCGTTTACCAACATGTGCATCGTGTCTCCGCGGTAACTCCTGAACATTCCACCATTAGACATAAACGTAGAACACCCCCAGCGCGATGTGCTTGTGAAGACGTGTCGAGGCGTCTTGTAATTCTCCGTTCTCGCTGCGTATTTACAAAAACGTTTATCCTTTTGTACAAATAAGGTTGTGTTTGTCAGATTAGAGGAGGTTTGCGGTTCTTTTATGGGTCTCAGTTGTTGTACCAGTGAAAACCGTGAAGCGCGTCCGGACCGTCGCCCTCCGAGCTCGTTCACTCTTCATAATTGTTTACATTTTACAGACTGGAGTTTCACACGGAGGAGCCGGTTCTGCGTTTAAGAGCTCTCGTCCATCTGGTGCGGATTAGAAGAACGTCGTACAGTCAGGTCAAACGTCACGGCTCCACGGAAATTTATGAGTAATTTAGGTAAACAAT
>NW_026571447.1:39194570-39237070 GCF_026225935.1 Boleophthalmus pectinirostris
AATGAAGAAAACAGCTGTTTTTTAGTTTTCTTATTTTTGGTTTTATACTGAAAAACGAATGAACGAACGATTCAATGTGCATCCTCAGTGTCAAAACTCAACAACGACCAGCGCCAGGACGGAACAATGACAACGTGACAGTTTGCAGCATGTTATATTTGACCTGGTGCGCATTGTTTATAATGAGAACGTACGTGCGTGTGCTCACCTCAACAGAAGTGACACGTAACACATAAATGCATTTTTACAGAACAGCAGAGAGAACTTGGAACAAAAAACGTGGCTGTTTGCTGCAGGTTTTCCAATCAGTGCTTTGGAAAAAAGATCAAAACTAAAACACAACGGACTCCAAGCACTCCAAAGAAGTAGAAAAAGTTTTTTTAAAAATCGCACGAGGGAAAACTGGAGTTAAAAGGCCTTTATTTGAATGGCCAAAGCCCTGACGAAGACCAGTTAAGCTCGAAACATGCTGGCTTTGGCCCACATCGTTTCGCCCGCGGTCACCCGACGGTCTACGTGGGCGCATCTCTGCCATCGCCGTGATTTTAGCAAATTTGTATGAAAAAAAACAAAAAAAACACCACTTCAATCCAGGTTAAAAAAAGCAAATGTGACACACTTTACTCACATTTGTACACACTAAATATTACTACTTTTTTCCGCTGTAACACCACATTACTGCAAAAAGCAACACATTACAGTAATTAGTTTTATACCGCGTTACTCTGGTAATACACGGGGAAAAAAAGGTTGCTGGATTTGCGTAAAAAAGTTATGGAAAGCGGTTGCATGCAATAAAATTATGTTTAGGCTTTGAAACTTATTTCGATTCCCTCTACACATATTTTTCTCAGAACATGAACCTCACTTTTTCATGTTGATGAAATTTGAACAAATCTCGCTGAATATACATATTTATCTCATGGTACCTTATCATGAAATGTATAGGTATGTATAATTTAATTTAATCGCTCTAATTCTGTAAAAGAAAACAAAAACAGTCTTTAGTTTTCCACAGTTCTGTTTTGTCTTAAACAGAATCAAACACACAGAGACACACAAGTACAGAGACACACAGTTTGGAGCTGGACAGTGTGAAGATTTATTCCAGTGAAGCTCTGGTCTCTGTGGACACAGAATCACACATGATGATCACATTCTGATCATCTACTCTGTTCTACATGTTTAAATACACTTAAAGTACTTATTACTACAATAATGGACCAGAACAGAAGAACAAGGAACATTAGAAGTGTATCTGCAGAAACAAAACTCACCATGTGCTGCTTTTCTTCCTCTAAACGCAGTAACAGGGAGGGCATCTGGTATAAAGTCTCCTAGTGCCACATCACCCTGTAGAACAGGGGTGGGCAAACTACGGCCCGGGGGCCATATGCGGCCCTTTAATCTTCTTAATCCGGCCCGCCGACCTTCAAGAACAATAATAATAATAATAATTTTCAGTGTTTTCAAACTCATTTCAATAAATAATAAATACCGTGGGACTTGAAAGACATATATTTTGTTGTTGAGCTTTGTAATTTTTCAATATGGGATATTTTAATAACATGGGACATAGTTTCTACATATCCCATGTTATTTTTTCTCTTATGAGGTGGATTGCAAAAAACTCCATCCATCTGCTCTTGGTTCGGCCCTTCCATCAAATTTTAGAACCCTTTGTGGCCCTCGAGTCAAAAAGTTTGCCACCCCTGCTGTGAAGCACGAAAACTGTTTCAATTGAAGTACATTTTGAAAATTTTAAAATCATTTTAGTTGGTTTACTTACTTTGTTCATCTGTGCTCTGTGGTTTGTTGGTTCTTAAACATCTTCCTTTTTACTGAAACATCAGCTGTAACATTCATGAACTTCCCCACAGCTGCAGCAGAACCTGGACGTCTCTGTGTTTGTAGACGACTCTGGAACAAACACATTCACATCTGAGTACAACTGTCACACTCTTGTAGATGGACAGTCAAAGACAGTTTGTTTCAAGCTGTCCTTACATTAACTCTAATTTCAAATAAAACACCACAAACATGTTTTAACAATGACGACATTCTAGGCCAGAGAAACATATAAAATCTTTGAAAAGTCTCACCTCCAGATGAGCTTCATAATCCTCCTGCTCCACACTGTGTGTCTCTGCTCCTGGATCTGTCCTGTGTCCTGTTATATTTGAATTTTCCCTCCAAAAGTTTTGGGGAGGAGAATTCCAGAGGGACGAGCCTCACCCGAGATTAGAATAAAGTCATGTTTCCTCAACCTGATTAAAACCTGCAGGTTTAACATCGGCCACAATCAAGTGACCTTTGTAAGATTTAAACATGCTTTACAGAATCATAAAAAAGTGATGTTATTGTTGTCAATTTTTTTTTTTTTGCAATTTGAGCAACTCCTCTCGGACCATTTTTTCAGTGTACAGTCCTTTTAAACTTTTCACTATGCAGAGCGCGCAGTCATCCAGGGACACGCAGATGAGCGGCCGTGATCTGCCTCTAATCCTCGGTCCGTGAGCGCTGCTACCTGCCTCCCGCAATAAGAAAGATCACAGCTCTTAAGTGGAGCACCAAGATTTACGAGCGGCTAAAAATGGCTCTTCAACAGCTCCGGAGAGGGAGCGGGTTTGTGCCGGAGAGCCGGGCAGACTGCTAATGGACACTCCACTGCTCCTGCGATCGGCGTGGCACGAGTCCACGGCCGAGACGATGAAGACGACGACGAGGAGAGAAGAAGAGAAGAGAGAAGAGTGAACTCGAGAGAAACGTTACTTCAGAATAGTAGAAGTAAAAAGTAAAGGTCCAAGAAAGAGTAAAAAAGTATTGAGGGAAACTGCTGATCATGTTCTGTTGGACAAGTGACTTTAAAACTGTGATGTGTTATTTATTTATTTATGACTTATTACTGTTATTTCAAAGTGATTTGTTAAATTATAATATTACTGGGTTTAAAATGTAAAATATTACACGACTATTACAGATTTTTTTATTTACTCTCAACAAAATAACTGCGAAGATGCTGAACTTTTGCACCGTATATGGACTAAACCAGGTCTAAACCAGAGCTGAATCGGGACTAAACCAGGACTAAAACAGAACTGAACCAGGACTAAACCGGGTCTAAACTAGGACTAAACCAGGACTAAACCAGAGCTGAATCGGAACTAAACCAGGACTAAAACAGAACTGAACCAGGACTGAATCAGGACTAAACCAGAGCTGAACCAGAGCTGAATCGGAACTAAACCAAGACTAAAACAGGACTAAAAGAGAACTGAACCAGGACTAAAACAGGACAAAACCAGAACTGAACCAGGATTAAACCAGGACTAAACCAGAGCTGAACAAGAGCTGAATCAGGACTAAACCAGGTCTAAACCAGGACTAAAACAGGACTAAACCAGAACTGAAGCAGGACTAAACTAGATCTAAACCAGGACTGAACTTGGACTAGAACTTGGAAGCACTTTGCAGACAGAGCGTCTGAAAGCCTCGATCGGCTCCGTGGAGCGTGGTTCTGCGCTGGTCCTTTCACTCGTCGTCACCCAGCGACTTTACGTGGGCGCGACTCCGGCGTTTCACCGCTGCTGATGTCGCTGTGACTTTAACGAATTTACATTAAGAAAAATGAAAAACCCAACACTTCAATCCAGGTTAAAAAAGCAAATGTGATGCACGTTACTGACTTTTGTACACAGTAAAATATTAACTTTTTTCCCTGTAACGTCACATTACAGCAAAAAACAACACAGTACAGTAATGTGTTACTTTTATAACACGTTACTCCCAACACTGAGTAAGAGGAACTTTGAGGTGCATTGTGTGACTTTTCCTGGTGGAGACTCCGTCAAAAGCTTTTTTTCTTTGTCTGGAATGTTCCACAGTACGTGGCATTAAACCTTTCTATCTTCATGGAAACCAAACCAGATCAAGTTACAGGTCAGATCTGTGAAGGAGCGACCCGCTCACAGTCAGAATGTCTGTTTTTCTAGGGATTTTTGAGCTATAAATCCAAGTGTAATTGAATAAGTGTAAAGTGGAGCTGTTTAAAGGAACTGGAGGCTGTTGTTGCTTGTATCTGCCTCCTGTTGACGTAGAGACACTCACCGGAACTTCAGCGGAAAAAATCCCATGGGCTGAGAGAGGATTTTTCTTCTAAAGCTCAATATAATCACAAACAGCTCGTGTTCAGCTGACAGGGCTCCTACAACTTTCAGAAACGTTGGATTCTGTGGTCTTAAAAGGCGCTTTATAATCGTTCACTCCAGTTCCACTCTGCTCCTCTCGCTCTGATTGGTCAAAGCGATCACGTGATACACAAGCCCAGGCTCCGCACGTGCGTCCTCGTGCACTGGTGTGTATCCGCGGGCAGTGTTGGGAGTAATGTATTATTAAAGTAATGTATTACAGTAATGCGTTGATTTTTGCTGTAACGCAGTAATGTTCGACATTACAGGGGAAAAAATAGTAATATTTTACTTGGTACAAATGTGAGTAACGTGTGTTACAATGCTTTTTTAACCTGGATTGAAGTGGTGGGTTTTTCTTCATAGAAATTCGCTAAAATCACCGTGAAATCAGCAGCGGTGAAACGCCGGAGACGCGGCCGGATCGACCTTCAGGTAACCACGGGTGAAAGGACCGACCCAGAACTCTACGCTGTTTAGACCTGAGTCACTTCTGGTTTAGACCTGGTTTACAGTCGTCCCTCGCTCTAACGCGGTTCACTTTTCGCGGTCTCGCTGTTTCGCTGATTTTTAGAATTTTTTTTGTGCAATTTTGCAGCCTTTTGTTTTTAGTGTATGAACGTGTATTGCGTTCCTCCCGCTGCGTCCTGATTGGCTGAGGGACTCCTGTCTCCTGTACAGTACAGAATGTGTTCAGCTGCCAAATTTAAATAAATGTTCAATCTGTATCAGTGTGATTCTGAAGTGCTGTATGTCTGCAAGTTTTCTCTCCGACAAAATCCACAACGTCGACGAAATGTTCTGCACTGACAAAGGCTCCTGCACTCACACCCAAAAGACAGAGGAAGATGCAAACCATCGCACAAAAAGTTGGACTTCTGGACACGTTGAAGGAAGGTAGAAGTTACACACTGTAACAGAGTTTTGCACCGGGTCTTGTACCTGCAAATAGTTGCTGAAATCAGGACCGTGAGCCCGAGCAGCAGAGTGTCTGTAAAGAGCGATTGGGCGACAGACGCTCTTACCTCCATGAGGTGCGGAGCAGAGCCGCTCCTTTCTCCTGCGTCACCTTCAAGCCCGTCCTGACAGTGAGTCCTGTTTTAGTCCTAGTTCAGTTCTGGTTTAGTCCTCCTCTTCAGTCCTGGAATCAGTCTGAGGTTAGTCCTGTTATAGTCCTGGTTTAGTCCTGGTTCAGTCCATATACGGCTCAAAAGTTCAGCTTTTTCGCAGTTATTTTGGTGAGAGTAACTTAAAGTAATGCAATAGTAAAGTAATGCCTTACATTTTAAATGCAGTAATATTGTAATGTAACGAATTACTTTGAAATGACAGTAATAAGTCATGAATAACACATTACAGTTTTAAAGTAACTTGCCCAACAGTGTCCGCGGGAGAAAAGACACTACTGCACAGGCTCAACCGGCCCACAGCCGCCGGGAGAACCTCACCGGGCTGAAGGTGAATCTGGAATCATGAGACATTGAACTCGGCCCATTGACCTGAATGGACGGACATGTTAAAACGTCAGGGCTTGGGTCAGATCCACTGTCCGTCGGGTTGTTGGTGCGATTCCAGCTCCCAAAGATGCATGCCGTCATTGTGTCCTTGGGCAAGACACTTAACCGTCCTCGCCGCAGTGTCTGTGTGCACTGGTGTGTGAATGTGTGAGTAGTTTCTTGTTGTAAAGCGGTTTTGACGGTGGAAAATCGCTGTATAAAAACGTGACAATTTACCCTTTACCATAAACGTGCTGTTTGAATAATGCAGGAAAATGATTTAAAACGAAGAAACAAACTCTAACTCTGCTGCTGCATTAGAGAAAAGACTCTCAGGCAATTTTTAAACCGATGAACCCCGTCCAGGTCCAGGTGTTTCTCCTCAGGATCACCTCCCTCTCTCCCTCAGACTAAAACTGCACCAAGGAACAAAACACTAATTTCCACAAACGTCCTCAAACTCTCTTCTCAAATTCCTTCTGTTTTCATCTCCGGAAAAACCCCGATGCCCTCGTTTCTGGAGTTTGTGGATGTGGACGGCTCGTTTTTGGTGTTAACTTCTCATTTTACAGATCGCAAACTTGCAGTGGCCAAAGCCGCGTACGTAATGTTTCTGTCCGTGCGCTGGCTTTCTAAACGAGGCCCCCGGGAGCTGGAGCAGAGCAGCAGCAGCAGCAGAATCTGTGGATCTAAACGCATCACGCAGCACTAAGCCAAAGCCCGGGCTCGTTACATAAGAGAACAGCTTAATATCCAACTCCACAGTCTGTTTAAACTGCATCAAAAGCATCTACTAAACTCATGTGGTGTTAGGTTTTTTTGTTTTTTTTTCAGACCTAGAGTTTCGTCTGCTCCTCGTGGTCTTCCTCAGAGTCTCGTGATGTTGCCGCGACGTGATCTTCAGCTGATTTAAACGGGTTTTTGGCGCCGATTTCCCACCGGACGAGTCCCACAGCCGCAAACTCTCCGTCGTACGAACGTTATTTGACAAAAACAACATGATAACAGATGAACAAGACAAACAGGAGGAGGACAGACGCAGACGCAAAGATCTGAAGCGACGTCAATCAAAGTCCCGCACGGTTCGGCGCCACACTCGCCCGTTAACTCGTGATTAATTCAAAGTGAAATCTGTGCTCGTATCGGACCCGACAGCCCAATAGTCCAGGACTAAACCGGGACTAAATCAGGACTAAACCAGGACTAAACCAGGACTGAACCTACGCCGTGTCATTAGCAGGTTATAGATATATACACACCACAACCGCCAAGCCAATCACCAGGACTACACCAAGTCTAAACTAGGACTGAACCAGCACTGAACAAGGACTGGACCAGGACTAAACCAGGACTGAACCAGGACTACACCAGGACTAAAACCAGGACTAAACCAGGACTGAACCGGGACTGAAACCTACGCTGTGTTATCAGTGGATTTTAATAAATATATACACGCCACAACCGCAGAGCCAATCACCAGGACTGGAACAGGACTAAACCAGGACTACACCAAGACTAAATCAGGACCAGGACTAAACCAGATTGGGACTAAACCAGGACTAAGATTGGGACTAAACCAGGACTAAGATTGGGACTAAACCAGGACTAAGATTGGGACTAAACCAGGACTAAACCAGGACTAAACCAGGACTGAACCAGGACTAAACCAGGACTGAACCAGGACTACACCAGGACTAAACCAGGACTGGACAACACTAGGACTTGACCAGGACTGAACCAGGACTACACCAGGACTACACCAGGACTGGACTACACTAGGACTTGACCAGGGCTGGACCAGGACTGGACTGGAACTTAACCAGGACAGGACCAGGACTATACCAGGTCTAAACCAGGTCTAAACAAGGACTGAACCAGGACTGAGTGTTGGGACAGGCCCGGAGGTGCATCCCCTTAAACTGTGTGATGGGTGATCAGGACCAGACCAGGACCAGACCAGGGACCAGACCAGACCAGGGGACTGAGACCGGTTTAGTCCTGATTCAATCCTGGTTCAGTCCTGGTTCAGTCCTGGTTTAGACCTGGTTTAGACCTGGTTTAGTCCTGGTTCAGTCCTGGTTCAGTCCTGGTTCAGTCCTGGTTCAGTCCTGGTTTAGACCTGGTTTAGTCCTGGTTCAGTCCTGGTTCAGTCCTGGTTCAGTCCTGGTTCAGTCCTGGTTCAGTCCTGGTTCAGTCCTGGTTCAGTCCTGGTTAGTCCTGGTTCAGTCCTGGTTCAGTCCTGGTTCAGTCCTGGTTCAGTCCTGGTTTAGTCCTGGTTCAGTCCTGGTTCAGTCCTGGTTCAGTCCTGGTTTCAGTCCGGCATCACAGTTTAAGTCACGGAAACAAGAAACGGCCATTATCTTTTTTTTTTTTTTTTTTTTTTCCATTTTTCATTTAAACACAAAATCGAAAACTGAAAAAAAAAAAAAAATCATTATCTGTTTTTTCATTTTGGTTTTGGAGACAAATAATGAAGAAAAGTGTTGTTTTTTCGCTTTCTTATTTTTGGTTAAATTTTGAAAAACAAACGAACGAACGACACACGGTTTACGGTTTTTATTCTCACACACCTGCGATTCTGTCCTGAGGAAGTGGGAGGAGTCCAAACCGTCACAACTGTACAAAAACAAACTCATGGTCTGAAAAAAAGAACCTAAAACATAAATTATCAGAAAACCAAATGAACTTCACTGGACTATGTAAAAAACTCATCTTAAAGGTTGTATAGAGGATTTTCCAAGGAAGGAGAAATCCAGCGACTGTTTGTCCTTTTTCAAATGTTGCGCATGTGTGAAACCACCCCCCCTCCCCTACAGCTCCTACGTAGAAACACCTCCTCCCTCCTCCTCCTTACGCCAGAAACAGGTTTGTTTACAGCCGCTGCACATGACTTGTAAACAACTAACTACAGTGTTGGTTAGACAAGACGGGGAAGAGCGGATCGGGCAGCGGGGACAGGAGCAGGAAAGGGGAGCAGAGAAGGTTGCGCGGAGATTCAGTGCGAATGAACTAACTACAACACGCAGCAGCAAGCGGACTCTTTCTTTGCCTTGAAAATTACGTTTTCAGACATAGGATATCACATTCGTGTCCTGAAAAACGTTTGTCTTGCTCTTGTAAATAAAGCACGTTTTCATAATAAGCAGAAGTTTCCTGTCCAGGAGTAATTTGTGGACCAGTGCTTTCAGTCTTTAGACCCTTCGTCTGCTTCAGTCGCGCCATCGCTGGAATGAATCTCCAAGAATCACCTTAGTTTGGCTTCGCTGCTTTTCCCCTTGTCTTCTTCTTTCAGCGACCTCAAAAACGGACTTTCTTTTGCGGCGAACTGCTCCTGGATTCTTGTCGCCATTGCAACAAACTTTGTACTAACTGCGAGGAAGATATAGGTCAAAAAAAAGCCGCTAAGAACTGTTTGCGTTGGTGGAGTAAACAGCGTCTGTGCGTTCTTGCGTCTGTGGACTGTGTGACAGTCGTACGTAAACCACGTACCGGCGGCGCAGGCAAGTCAGTTACACTAGAAACGTAGGGAGTTTGATTGACAGCCTGTCAGCTCACAGATAACGAGGCAGTGTCGTTATCTATTGGCAAATGTTTAGCCCCACCACGTCCAGAGTTGATGAATTTTTATTCTCTTTTTTTTGGTCATCATAATTACAAGGCTCCTGCATCTATAATCTATCACTGACAACTTGAAACAAAAAAAAATCCTCCATACAACCTTTAAAGACTCCACCAAAAGAGTTATTTTTCTTAAATCTCCTGCAAAAAAAGTGAATGATCAGAACTTCAGAGTTGAACAGATCTTCGCTCGCAGGCCTCTTCCCTCTTTCCCCTCTCTCTTCCCTCTCTCTTCTCTCTCTTTTTCTCTCTCTTGTGCTGAGCTGATTTGAAGAGTTGTTTAATCTCTCTTCTGTCTGTGATGCCGGGGGCCGTTCTTCCGCTCGGCGCTGTGATGACAAATGAGTTTGAACATAATGAACGATCACAACAGCTCACCTCACTCACACAGACGCGCCGCTCGACGACACGCCGCCGCCGCCGCCGCCGCCGCCCGACTGTGGCCTCGAGTGACAACGAGCCCCGCGCTTCATCCGAACGAGACGCTTTTATTCACTTATTATGATTTCGAGATCGTTAAAGTGGGTTTAAAGCGTGCGCGTCCCTGATTGGCTGATCCAGCTGTCAATCACGCCCACCTGAACTCCAGACTCACGTTTTTGTAAAGTGTTGGAGACGTGCGAGTCCTGGAGGAGGTGAAGTCGGAGGTAAAGAGTGAAAAAAGCCGAGTGGAGAGGAGAGG
This sequence comes from Boleophthalmus pectinirostris, assembly GCF_026225935.1. NCBI lineage: Eukaryota > Metazoa > Chordata > Actinopteri > Gobiiformes > Gobiidae > Boleophthalmus > Boleophthalmus pectinirostris. The sequence continues at coordinate 39,204,554 of NW_026571447.1, forward strand.
AGCGGAGGAGTTTTGAGCTCAGAGTCTCGTCTGGGCCATCGCTCTTTTTTGGACAGTCCCAGAGCGAACGCACAAATAGACCTGCTTACTCAGGTCTATGAGAACACAGCTGTGGAGAGGACAGGAGAGGACAAGAGAGGACAAGAGAGGACAGGAGAGGACAGGAGAGAGGACAAGAGAGGACAGGAGAGGACAAGAGAGGACAAGAGAGGACAGAGAGAGGAGAGGACAGGAGAGGACAAAGAGGACAGGAGAGGACAAGAGAGGACAGGAGAGGACAGAGAGACAGGAGAGGACAAGAGAGGACAATAGAGGACAAGAGAGAGGACAGGAGAAGGACAGAGAGAGAGAGGACAGAGAGGGACAGGACAGGAGAGGACAGGAGAGAGGAGAGACAGAGAGGACAGGAGAGAGAGGAGAGAGGACAAGAGAGGACAGACAGAGAGGACAGCAGAGAGAGGACAGGAGAGGAACAGGAAGGACAGGAGAGGACAAGAGGACAGAGAGACAGGAGAGGACAAGGAGAGAGGACAGGAGAGGACAGAGGACAGGAGGAGAGAGGACAAGAAGAGACAGGAGAGGACAGTAGAGAGGACAGGAGAGGACAGGAGAGGAGGAACAGAGAGGACAGGAGAGGACAGGAGAGGACAGGAGAGGACAGGAGAGGAGACAGGAGAGAGAGGACATAGAGACAGAGAGGACAGGAGAGGACAGAGACAGAGACAGGACAAGAGAGGACAGAGAGGACAGGAGAGGACAAGAGAGAGGACAGAGAGGAGGAGTAGAGAGGACAAGAGACAGAGAGAAGAGACAAGAGACAAGGACAGGAGAGGACAGGAGAGAGAGAGGACAGGAGAGGACAGGAGAGGAGGAGGAGAGGAGAGAGGACAGGAGAGGACATAGAGGACAGAGAGGACAAGAGAGGACAAGAGAGGACAGAGGACAGAGGACAGGAGAGACAGGAGAGGACAGAGAGAGGGACAGAGGAGAGACAGGAGGGACAAGGAGGACAGGAGACAGGAGAGGACAAGAGAGAGGAGGACAGGAGAGGACAAGAGAGGACACAGGAGAGAGGACAGAGAGGAGAGACAGAGGGAGAGGACAAGAGAGGACAGGAGAGAGGACAGGAGAGGACAGAGAGAGGACAGGAGAGGACACAGGAGACAGCAGACAGAGAGACAAGAGACAGGAGACTGAGGACAGAGACAGAGAGGACAGGACAGAGGAGACAGGAGAGACAGGAGAGGGACAGGAGAGAGACAGAGAAGACAGAGAGGACAGGAGAGGCAGAAGGACAGGAGAGGACAGAGACAGAGGACAGGGGACAGAGGAGGAAGGAGAGGAGGAGAGAGGACAGGAGAGGACAATGACAGAGGGCTAGGAGACAGAGACAGGACAGAGAGGACAGAGGACAGGAGAGAGACAGAGAGAGGACAGAGAGAGGACAGGAGAGAAAAGAGGACAGGAGAGACAACAGGAGGGACAATAGAGAGACAAGAGAGGAGGACAGGGAGAGAGAGGACAGGAGAGACAAAGAGGACAGGACAAGAGGGACAGGAGAGAGAGGAGGACAAGAGAGGAGAGGACAATAGACAACATGAGGACAGAGAGACAGAGAGGGCAGAGGACAGAGACAGAGAGACAACAGACAGGAGACAATAAATGACAGCGGAGGAAAAAGAGGACTATAGAGGAAAACAGAGAGGACAAGAGAAGACAGCAGAGGACAGGAAAGGACAGGAGAAGATAGTAGAGGACAAGAGAGGAATAGAGGACAACAGAGAGGACAAGAGAGGACAGGAAAAAAGAGGACAAGAGAGGACAGCAGAGGACAGCAGAGGACAACAGAAGACAACAGAAGACAACAGAGGACTATAGAGGACAACAGAAAGAGACAAAAGAGGACAATAGAGGACGAGAGGACAGAGAGGACAGAGAGAGACAACAGAGGACAGAGGGACAACAGAGGACAACAGAGGACAACAGAGGACTACAGAGGACTATAGAGGACAGCAGAAGATAAGAGAGGACAAAAAGAGGACAATAGAGGACGACAGGGGAGTATGTGTTGCTCAATGACCAGAAGTCCGAGATTCTTGATGTGTCTGTTTTTTTCTCTGTCTAAAATCTGCCCCTCGCTGTCCTCAAACGAGTGTCCCGTCACTTTTCAGTGGAGATGAACAGCAGACTGAGGTCCTGTGTTGCTCTCTCGTCTGCGTTGGTTCATCCTAACCAACTTTAGTCCGGTCAACAAACTTTTTTTTCAAAATTTTCTCCTTGACTGTTACAAAAGACACATAAACGTTGCTCAAAATAGAAAATCCCGAACCCCACGTGGACGTTCCAGTGTTCTGTGGTCACTGTCTGCGTCTAAAACTGTAGGAAAACCTGAACTCACCTCGTCCGTGATGATCTTTCACAAATGGAAAAGCCAAGTGCCTTTGGGAGCCAACAATTTATATATTTTTACACCAAAAATGAGAGTTACAGCTCCAAATCTGAGTGAGTTATGTGTGCCCCCTGTCCGGCCTCTTCTACCTGAAAGAATGGAAAAATCACTCGGACTATTCCACACCTCTAATAAACATTTACGGTTGAAAGTAGAAAAAGGAGGATTAGCAGTCGTCTCGTGTAACGTAATCCGTCTATTCGTGTCCGTGTTTATTTGTCAGAGTCATAGCTCGTGTGTGTGACAAATGGAGCTCTCTGCGCGTGAGATTTATGCAGCTGCTTTTGGACACTGTCCCTTTAATAAGTCCATGGACACGCACAACATCTGACTCATGCTAATGAAGCCCGGCTCCAGCCACAGGAAATACTCATGTGAAAGGGATTTACCAAGAAATATTACTCCAAAAAGGGATTATTTAAGGGAGCACTGTGTGACTTTTTGCGCGAGGGTCCGTCATCCTCTTGTTTCTATGGAGATGTCATTGCTCTGCCTGGAATGTTCCGCAGTATGACATTAAAAAGCTCTACATTACTTTAAAATACAGGTGGTTTTATGGCTCAAAAATACCTCGAAAAACAGGCTGAGAGGAAAAACACAGTTTCTCACTGTTGGCATGTGCGTCTCCAGGTGGATACAAGTTAAATGCCACACTGCGGAACATTCCAGGCAAAGACAAGGAAATCGTAACATAAGATGTTTTGTCTGATAAAAGAAAATAAAAATGCCCAGTCTTTACTGAACCAAATTAAAAATATTATTGATAGAAGAAGAGACATGGTCCACACAGCAGGATTTAGTCCTGTTAAATCCTGTTTTGACCTGGTTTAGACCTGGTTTAGACCTGGTTTTAGACCTGGTTTAGACCTGGTTTAGACCTGGTTTAGACCTGGTTTAGACCTGGTTTTAGTCCTGGTTTAGACCTGGTTTTAGACCTGGTTTTAGTCCTGGTTTAGTCCTGGTTTAGACCTGGTTTAGACCTGGTTTTAGACCTGGTTTAGACCTGGTTTTAGACCTGGTTTTAGACCTGGTTTTAGACCTGGTTTTAGACCTGGTTTAGACCTGGTTTTAGTCCTGGTTTAGACCTGGTTTAGACCTGGTTTTTAGACCTGGTTTTAGACCTGGTTTAGACCTGGTTTTAGACCTGGTTTAGACCTGGTTTTAGACCTGGTTTTAGACCTGGTTTTAGACCTGGTTTAGACCTGGTTTAGACCTGGTTTTAGACCTGGTTTTAGACCTGGTTTTACCTGGTCCTGGTTTAGTCCTGGTTTAGACCTGGTTTTTACACCTGGTTTTAGACCTGGTTTAGACCTGGTTTAGACCTGGTTTAGACCTGGTTTAGTTTCCGGCAATGAGTGGAATAAAAAAAAAAAAAAAAAAAGGGGGATATAGCCCAAAATGTAAAAACAGAAAAATGCCTCTGTGTAATCCATTTATTTCAACAAAGTAACTGTAATCCAATTACCACTCACTGAAACAGTAACTGTAACTGAATACAGTTACTCATCATTTGTACTCTGATTACTTAACTCCGGTACATGTAATCTGTTACTCCACAACACTGGCAGTATCCATAGAAACAAGCAGGTGACAGAACCTCAAACCTCACTTACAGTACTTCCTCACTTACTTCCTCTGTGTAACTCTTTTGGTTTGGGGTCCATCACTTTGTTTCCATGGAGATGTCACTGCTCTGCCTGGAATGTTCCACAGTACACAGCAAAAAGTGGAGAGTGAAAACTTGACTCTCATAGAATCAATTTTAACATTTTCTCAGGGTTTATATGAGTTCAATTTGCTCTAGAGTAAATTTTTTTGGGAAATGTGCACAGGTCTCCACAAACCTGACTCGTATTTAGCCTGTAGAGGGCCTCTTTCTGCTTGTTTCCATGGAAATGGTGTTCTGTAAACTAAAATCTATCACAGATTACATTTACACTGAAACGAATCACTGAATCATCATATCAGAGTATCACCGTATCAGTAACGATTTGCGTCCAGACACGTCGTTTCTCTATCCACACAGCTTTGAGCACATTTGTTTATGTTTTACAGAAATGAAACTTAAAACCACATGGCTCATTTGCATAAACTCAGGCTACTTTCAGACTGCAGGGCTTAATGCTCAATTTGGACATTTTTGTGAAATCCGATGTTTTTTTCGAGGTCGTTCACATTTCCAGTTAAATGTGACTTGTATGTGACTCCAGTGTGAACATTAAACGGCCCAAAAGTGTCCCACATGTGACACTGGAGACACGACGACGTCAACCGCAGCGAGCGTCTCTGTGTTTACAGAAGTTGTCCAAACATGGACGCAGCATCGAGCACCTGGAGATTTTAAAGTTCCTCTCGTACCGGAGCCAGAACATGAACAACTTACTTGTTTTAAGGAGGAGATTGAGAAGGAGAAGGACGAGGTTTTTGGTCGTGGTGTTTTGTGGGACAGAACGTTGAAAGGAACGTGTGGATGTGGAGACGAGCCAAGAGTTGCGGGATAACTATATGCTTCGCTTCAGTGTTTTCATATGACAAGAAGAACATTTGTGTACATTTGTGTCTTGTTGATAACGTGTAGGTGGATGAATGCACTTTGGCCGTTCAGACTGAAGTCACATGTCAAAAGATCAGATATGTATCAGTTTCAGGAGCACATATCCAAGTGTCCTGGGTCACATTTGAAAAAATTGTATCTGTGTCGTTCAGACTGACATTAAAAGATCAGATACAGGAACACAGAGGCCAAAAAATCGGATTTGGGTCACTTCAGGCTGCAGTCTGAACGCAGCCTTAGAGCTCAAAAAAACAGCTCAGATGTGGTTCAGCTTCTGTCGGACTAAAGGACACGACTCAGTGGAATATGAGTGTTCTTTCTGTGACAGAGGGGTGTTCTGCTGATGGTGAGTCTGTTCTGTGTGAGTAGTTCTTTCTCCGCCTGTTTCCCGTTTGTCTCTGGTTTGTTTAAACGGTTTTCCTCAATATCGTCACATGAACGATGTCACGAACCCAGAGAATCAGGAAGGAGCGAGTCACAGTGATGTGGTCCAATAGGCGAGTTTCATTGTTGACAAAAGCGCGCGTTGCATGCTGGGAATTATTTTGGTCGGCGGCAAGAAACACTAATTCAACATGACGGACGGAGCGAGAAAGCACGTAAAGGGTATTGATCCCGGTTATTTATCCACTCTAACGGCAGAGGACCCAAGACCATTTGACCAGAAATTGGTCATAAACATCGACGGACGACAAATCACCCTTTTCAACCCCGACAAAAGGTGGACCAAACCAAATTTCTGGTCAGAATCACCAACTACCTGGACAAATATTCACTTGGGCGATATCCACAATGACTTGGTGGAAACTCCTGGGCCATTCACAGCAGAAAAGATGAAAACCTCCAAGAGTCTCGATGTGTTGTTGAACTTGTTGGAGTCCACGGTTTGTTAGGATCTTCTACGTTTGCTCTGCGGATGTTTGAAAGTCGTTTAATTCACCGTTAGCGGTTCTTTTCACTCAGAATACGAAAAAGACATTTTCCTTCTTCCGTGTTTCTATTTGTGCATCCGATAATGCAGCAGGAATTTACCATTATCGGGGATAAATACGCGAGGTTACGCACTGTGTTTGACGCTACCGTGTTTCTTGCCTCCGACCAAAACATTTCCCAGCAGCAACGCGGGCTTTTAATAACAATGACGTCAGCTGAAACTCGCCTATAAGGACGAGACTCGAGCTCCTACGTCAGAGTATCAGTGTTTTCAGGCGTCCGCACAGTCAAGGATCAGATCTGTACGAACATGAATTTGTGGGAGCTGGAGGCACCAGATCGTTTCGTCCCTGGAGCCGTTTTCCATCGATTTAGTGTGAACGAACACTGCACCCACAACGAAAACGACTCGAATATGTACATATATATTCTGTTACGGGTGACGCGTGACCTCTAGAACGTTACTCGGTGTCGCTTTAAGTCCGATAAGTAGTAATAATCTAGTACCTGATTATGAACTGAGTCTTTCGTCACACTTTATTAAGACTAAATAAAGTGTAGCTCGTTGGTTTATTGTCGTTGGCGGCTCAGATGTGACATGACACGAGCTCGGTCTATTGTTATCATTGTTATCTCTGTCATGTGGAGCAGCCGACACGGTGAAGGTCGGACGAGGTGAGAACAGAGCGTCCTTCAGCGGTGTGTGTGTGTGTGTGTGTGTGTGTGTGTGTGTGTGTGTGTGTGTGTGTGTGTGTGTGTGTGTGTGTAGACTGTGTGTGTGTGCTGCTGCTGCTGCTGCTGCTGCTCAGGTCCAAACAGGAAGTGAGCACGAGCGCAAAGTGATTCCATCGAGGTTTGGTTCCAATTTACTGCCACTGAAAAATGGTTGGTTCTTTCTAATCCGTGTATCATTCGTTCATTCGTTTTTCAATATAAAACCAAAAATAAGAAAATGAAAAAACAACAGTTTTCTTTGTTATTTGTCTCCAAAACCAAAATGAAAAAACGGATAATGATTCATTTTTTCAGTTTTCGATTTTGTGTTTAAATGAAGAATGGAAAAAACGGATAACGGCCGTTTCTCGTTTACGTGACGTCCGTGACTGCGATGCCGAACTTTTGCACCACATACGGACTGAACCGGGACTGATCCAGGTCCGAGACCAGACCGAGACCAGAGCGGGACTGAGACCGGGACCAGACCGGGACCAGAGCGGGACTGGTCTGGTCCCAGTCTGGTCCCGGACCTGGTCCATTTGAACCAAAAGCTCTTAGTTTGATTCATTTTCATTGGTGTGAATGTGTCAGTCGGAGGCTTTGTTTTTACCACCTCTAGGAACCAGCCGAGTTCTTGAGCGCTGAGGACCTTTAGACAAAAGCTCTGTCCCGGAGAGTCTCAGTTTGAAATTGGTCTCATAAGAGGGGAAGATGTACAGTTACATGCCTATAAAACATTACATTATTATCAACTTATTAGTGTACAAAGTTCAAAATAACACATTAACAAATTTGAGTTATTTAGTACATTATGTATATACACAATACATTGTTTATTTTGGTACCATTCATAAATGATAAACTTTTGTGCCTTCTTCAGTACAATTATTAGTTTGTATGACCATAAATGAAAACAAAAAATCTTAATTTTTTTATTCTTATTACTGTTTATTTTGTATGATCATAAAGGATAAACTTTGTGTCTAGATTAACATTATTATTAGTTTGTAAGACTATAAATGAAAATATGTTTCTGCCTGTGTGTATATGTGTGAGTATAAGTACTATATATATATGATGTGTGTATGTATGTAAGTATATGTGGATATGTTTTTGTATATATGTGTATATTTTTGCAAATGACAGGTAAGCACTCCAAAGGTGATTAAAATAAAAAAATAAATAAAAAAGTGAACCATGTGATTATGTAAAACAATTGAAGTTGGACTCCATTTTTTAAACCTCATCCTCCTCCTTTTGAGCACCAGGTCCCAAATATGTCATGTACAAATCACTATTTTTGTTATTGTTTTTGAATTGTGTTGTACCTGGCTCAAACAAAGAAATAAATGAAATGTATAATTCAGAAATCCTTTGGCGAGTGACTTGGAAGAGGGTGGAGAGCTGCCAGTAGCTCCCGAGTTCCACGTTTGAGACCCCTGGTTTAGAGCATAAAACACTTTGGAACAGTTTTGATGTAAAATGCAAGTTTGATTGACAGCTTCATTACACGGTGCCCACCAAAGCAGTGGAGGGAGTGTGTGCCCTCAAGAGTCTCGCTCCTGATTGGCTCTGTGGTTTCACGCTCAGACTTCCAAACATGTTCGTAGTTGCAGATTCGACATTGTAACTTGTGGCCTTGATGAGATTCATTTGGTTAAAATCGAACACACTCCTTCAGTCACTTTTACTCTGCAGGCTGTGACTTCCAACAGGTTCATTTGTTCTTCCAATATTATGTCCAGATAAGGTTCTTTTTGACAAACCACTGTGTCGTTTACACCTCGATACCTTGACGACCATTTGCCGTTTTGAGGCCTTCTTCGTCTTTCTTCAGAAGGGTCACGTTGTGTTACGGTGACGTGTCTTGCAGCTGATTTATACAAAACTTTCAAGGGATTTTGTCTTGGAGAAGTGGGACTGCAGATGGTTCTGTTCCCCTTCCAAAGCAGGACGGAGATGAAGAAAGATGTAGAAGGCCAGAACATCCAAGAACACAGTGTTTTGTCAAAAACAGGGGTGTGCAATTATTTTTTTCTGTCAGGCCACATGAGAAACACAAAATATTGTGGAGCCAAAAGCAGAGACGATCGGAGAATCTGCTGATCTGAATTTGATACAACGACCTCCTCAAACCAGGACTAAACCAGGACTGAAACAGGACTAAACCAGGTTTGAACCGGGACTGGACCAGGGCTAGGCCAGGACTGAACTAGAACTGAACCGGGACTGGTCCAAGACTGAACCGGGATTGAAGTAGAACTGAACCGGGACTAGAACGTGGGCAGGGCTAGACCAGGACAGGAACAGGACTGTGCCAGAGCTGAACCAGGACTGTAGCAGGATTGAACCAGGACAGAACCAGGACTAAACTAGGGCTAAAGTAGGATTAAACTACATAAATAAAATGTTTATTTTGTAATTCCCAATGAGTTTAAACGGGCCAGTCAGAGTCAACCAAAGGACACGTATGTGGCCCGGGAGCTGGACAATGTCCAGGTCTGGTCAAAAAGAACTTTTGTTTGGATATACAGTGTATGGTTGTGCTGTGTGTGCACCAAACATGACGCTGATGTACTGTACTCGTGCCCTGGTCTCTGATGCTGACTTCCTCTCTCTCTTTCTCTGTTGTTCTAGAGCCAGGCCTTGGCCCACTACAAGGGGACCAAACACGCCAAGAAGCTAAAGGCCCTGGACTCTCCAAAGACCAAGCCCAAAGCATCAGCCGTCACCAAGGAGACGACCAACCCGGAGCCAGCGAGCGTCACGGCGTCGCCCGTCCCCAACGGCACCGCCACCGACCGGAGAGGTGAGGAACACGTGCTACTACTAGTACTTAGAGGTTCTGTTGACGCTTTAACTGCTTTGACGTTTGGCTCCGATTTTACTCCGTCACTCCAAAACATACAGGGGCTTTGGACGCATCGCCCAAGTTCATGACAACAGAAATCGTGTAAATGTAATTGAAGTTGATGGGATGGAACCACCGACGTCTTTACCTGTCGAGTCTGAACCACACGCTTTGACAAATCTTTACGAAGACGAGTGGATCTGGAGAAAGCCCCGCGGTCGAAACATGGACGAGCTCAATGGCGCGTGTCTCCAGTTTAGCCTAGATCAAACTTTCGTACTTCCAGTGGCTCTCTGCCCATAGACTTTTTTCACAACATCCAGAAGTGCTGAGATGTAGGGTAAATGTCAATTACGTTAATGGTTTTCTGCCGGAGAATACGACACACATTTACACACACATTTTGACACAGAAAACCATTAACCAGGAGTGACGTTTCCCTGCATCGCGGCATGTCCGGCTGTTGTAAAAAAGGTCTAGTGAGCGGATTAAAAAGTTATTCTGAACACAATTGAAGGATTTTGAGCTGAGAAAAAGTTTATTTATATCTAAAAATAGGTTAAAACTGCCACAAAATCTGATCTTTTTTGGAAACTGTAGGTCCCTGTCAGCCCAAATCGAGGAGTTTGTGATTGCATTGCGCTTTATGGGAAAAATCCTTTCTGGGCAGGAGTGATTTTTTTTTCGCTGAAGTACCATTGAGTGTCACTAGGGCAACTCCAGACACCTCTATGCTAGAAATGCTCTATCCAGTGGGGTGGTCCTTATCCAATGGAAAAAATAAAAGCTCTCTTCAACCTTTTTTCCTCTGATGAGCTACTTTTACCAAACGAAAAATCGAAAATGAGCTACTCATTTTAACAGCTGCAAGAAATTGACTAAATGTACTGTATTTTCCGGGCTATTAGACATGTCCTTAAGTCTCCAACCCCATCAAAAAAACGACTGCTCCCCATAATCCAGAGCGCCCCATACACGAATCCACGCGGGTGTCCCAGCACGACTTCAGTAAACTACAAAGCCGCAAACACACACGGAGCAGACAGCGACCGCACAGCGAAACACACCCACAGACACACTCATCACTCCACGCCGACGAGGAACGGAACGGAGGAACGAACCGAAAAAAGCGAGCGCGACGTGCCGCTTCTAGACACGACTGAACAACTGAGTCACTGCGAACACGCCGACAATCCAGACACACCCTCCCTACACGCCACAACTGAACAAAGCCCAGAGTCACCGTGAACGAACAAACAAACAAAACCACTCACCCATCACACTGTTGGGTTTCCTTTACAGTCCCACGCGGTTTATTTGTGAAAAAAGCTCGAAGATAAACCATTTAATGACAGTGCGTCTTATAATCCAGAGCGACTAATAGAAAATACAGTATGAGCCTTAGATTTGTACAGTTAGATACTTATAAAACAAACCATTATCCATTTATCAGTGCACAGAGTTAGGCATCAAAATGTACATTTACAGTGGTAATAGGCATTTAAGTCTTTTTTTGTTGTTGTTGTTATTAAGCACAATTCAGAAATCCCTTGGTGAGTCACTTGGAAGGGGATGGAGAGTCACTGGTTGCCCCCGAGCTGCAGGTTTAGCATTTACTGTATTTTCCGGGCTATTAGTCTCTCTGGATTATAAGACGCACTGTCATTAAATGGTCTATTTTCGAACTTTTTTCACAAATAAACGGCGTGGGACTTTAAAGGAAACCCAACAGTGTGATGGGTGAGTGGTTTTGTTTGTTTGTTCGTTCACGGTGACTCTGGGCTTTGTTCAGTTGTGGCGTGTAGGGAGGGTGTGTCTGGGACCAACGGATTGTCGGCGTGTTCGCAGTGACTCGGTTGTTCAGTCGTGTCTAGAAGCGGCACGTCGCGCTCGCTTTTTTCGCTTCGTTCCGTTCCTCGTCGGCGTGGAGTGATGAGTGTGTCTGCGGGTGTGTTTCGCTGTGCGGTCGCTGTCTGCTCCGTGTGTGTTTGCGGCTTTGTAGTTTACTGAAGTCGTACTGGGACGCCTGAGTGGATTGTGGGGCGCACAGTTGTTTTTTGATGCGGTTAGAGGCTTAAGACCGCGACCTATAGCCCTGAAAATACGGTAATAGAAATGGGGTTTGCAAAGTTTCACAAAATTCCATGCATATTTGAAGGTAACTCAAAGACCTTAACATTTTTATCACTGTGGTTTCATTACTGCTGAAGAACTGAAGGAAACACAATTAGAGTCACATTTTTGCAACATAATCTCCTGTTCGATCAACACGTACATGCTTTTCTTGTCTTATGAAAGAAAAGATGATATTGACTCAGAGAAAAAAAATATTATTGATGCTTGTTATTACGCTGAAAACACGTTTCAATTAGAGGCAATGAAAAAGAAAGTTCAGTGCAAACTAAAAGAAGTGTTTGTCTGAGAGAAAACTCTTGAAAGCTTGATTCAGAAATGCTCCTTCTTGCTTTCACTGTATTCCTCCCAGATTTTGCATTTGACCCGTCCTTTCAGGAGCAGTGGGCAGCACGTGGGGAACCCGGGGACCCATCTCCATCATCTCGTTGCGAGACTCGGTCAGAAATTGCATCAGTTACAGAAACGTCTGGGCGTTTGAAATATTAATGTATTTTCATAAAACTTGCAGCATTTTGGGAAGATCAGACCAAACGATTTTAAAAGTTCCAGTTATTTTAGTAGATCCGTCATCAGTGAGTTAAACCCTACTTTGTCAAATTTTGATGAAACTTGGTATATTTGGCACGACTTAAGATGGGGGTAAGTCAACTTCTTGGTAAATTTGTGTGAAAATAAAAAAAGAAAACCCCTCCAGATGTTTTATATGTTGTAGTAGACGTATAGGGCTACATTTTTTTCTATTGGTGTCACTGAGGTCGGGCGTGTTCCTTACTGTCAATAGGCGAGTTTCATTGTTGACAAAAGCGCGCGTTGCATGCTGGGAATTATTTTGGTCGGCGGCAAGAAACACTAATTCAACATGATTGACAGAGCGAGAAAGCACGTAAAGCAGGGCTGCTCACACTTTTTCATCATGTGAGCTACTTACAAAATGACCAAGTCAAAATGATCGACCTAATACAAAGCCAAACAAACTGCACTGAAACACTCTGTGCCCCTTTTCTGGACCCTCCCCCACAGTTTGAGAACCTCTTCTTTAAGAGAACTTCCTCTGGCACTTTACACAAAACTGTGAAAAAAGTGAAGGAAGATTTTTAAACCTGTTTTTTAAAGTTCCAAACTGGAGTTTCATTCTTTTGTGGTTTTGCAGTGATATTTACCAGCCTCTGCACGTTTACCAAACCAAACGCACATCGTGACAAACACAGATGCATTTGTCACTTTTGTTAGACAAACTTCAGCCAAATGTGGCAGTAGGTCTGTTCTGTAGATCCGCTCTATGCTGTAGACCTGCTTTGTGCCAACACTGGAACACAAATTTAGACTGGTTTTTGCTTCACGTTTGGTCTTGTTCTTCTAATCAGCCGCACTGTGGGAGGGGCTTGTGTTGGCTGTACGCAGGAAGGAGCGAGAGCGTGAAAAGGCGAGGGGCGGCGTGCTGACGTGAGGCAGATGGACAGGTAGGATGTTTAGGAAGTTGAACCTGCCCTGTGATGCACGCTGGTACACGAGGGCACACGCTGTCGCAGACGAGCCGTGCATAGGGAGCGTGTGTGTTTGTGATGCGCCGTAGAGTCTCCGCGGGTTTCAAATGAGCGCACAGGCTGCACTGAGACGCCCCACACGCTCCTGCACCCGCTACAAGTTTATTACCAACAGCAGCGGCCGGAATGAAACATGATCACACTTGTTGAGTGTCAGACCTCGAGTGAGAGACAAGACCGAGTCCAAACGCGAGTCCGAGATGAGAACTAAGACACGGCGATCTACCCACACGACCTTGGCGATCGAACTGGTAGATTGCCATCGACATATTGAGCACCCCTGACATAAAGGGTATTGATCCCGGTTATTTATTAACTCCAACGGCAGAGGACCCAAGATGATTTGACCACAAATTGGTCATAAACATCGATGGAGCCAAATCACCCTTTTCAACCCCGACAAAAGGTGGACCAAACCAAATTTCTGGTCTGAATCTCCAACTACCTGGACAAATATTCACTTTGGTGATATCCACAATGACTTGGTGGAAACTCCTGGGCCATTCACAGCAGAAAAGATGAAAACCTCCAAGAGTCTCGATGTGTTGTTGAACTTGTTGGAGTCCACGGTTTGTTAGGATCTTCTACGTTTGCTCTGCGAATGTTTGAAAGTCGTTTAATTCACCGTTAGTGGTTCTTTTCACTCAGAATACGAAAAAGACATTTTCCTTCTTCCGTGCTTCTATTTGTGCATCCGATAATGCAGCAGGAATTTACCATTATCGGGGATAAATACGCGAGGTTACGCACTGTGTTTGACGCTACCGTGTTTCTTGCCTCCGACCAAAATATTTCCCAGCAGCAACGCGGGCTTTTAATAACAATGACGTCAGCTGAAACTCGCCTATTTCAAGGTATAATTTGGGATTCTGATACAGATTTGGATTCCTTATGATGTCCCCTTTCCAGATAAACCTTGGTTTTTGATATTGGATCAGTAGTTGCAGAGTAAACGCAATATGAAATCCGGTGAACACACAAAAAAGTGATAAAAACGAAATTGTGATATCTCGGTAACCTCTCTCTTACTCTGATTACTCCTAAAATTTGAGATTTTGTCTTTCTTGGCTATGACTTACACCAATATTCTTTGCAATTGGACAATGTGAGAGTTCAAATTGCAATTTTTTTGGGTGAACTGAAGTGGAATTTGTGATTTCAGAGGGTGTGATTGACAGGCGGATTAACCAATCAGGGAGACAAATGCTGCATTTAAGTAAAAAATCTACACTAAAGACTTAAGAAAGTGTGGATTTTATCAAACTCAACAATCGAAGCATCAATATGACCTATCTGAGGTTAAGTAAGTTCTATATTTTGTTCTGAATGTTCAAAAGGAGATTTCTTCCACATTTGAGAGACACTTGAGACAAATTAGCGTCCGTGTTTGGATCGTCTCAAGTTTGGACTGAGGTTTTTCACGCTCTTTGGTCCGATTCCAGACCTTCTGGATTCAAACAGAACGTCGAAGGGAGCGGCTGGTCGGGCGAGGAACCTCCTGATGTGGAAAGTGGAGTTGTGTGCAGGAGCCAGCCCTTTCCAGAGGTGTTGATGTCTTTATAATGGTGTTTTGTCCGGGTTTGTGTTGGCTCCTCTTGTTGGATCGCTTCACCTGTTCCTCTGTGACAGGATTAGCAGGCTGTGGCCATGTTTCAGACAAATACACAGAGGACACGACTCATTTCTCTTTCCTCGCTTGGTTCTCCTTGATTCCTCTCCTCGATCCTGCGGGAAATGGGTGAGGAAATCTCGCCCACAGAGGAGACACAGCGAGGAGAGAGGATATAAACTCTACGCTGAGGCCAATAAAGTTTGATTCTTTTCTCGTGCACAATAAAGACAGACTAACAGATATCTGACCTTTATACTCTACTTTTTTTTTTACCTCAAATGGACAAAGTATTTTTTTTCTTTCTACTCGTTCACGGTCAAATCCCGCCTCAGGGTTTGGAGTTCAAATCAAAAACATACATCAGTAGAGACGATATGAACAAATAAATGACAATCCAGTCGCTTCTGTTAACCAAAAAAGAACAACAAAGCAGAATATTCCCTCCTCCGACGCACACGTTTTCTGGAAAGTCATATACACTATCATAAAACCCATAAAAAGGTTTCTAAAAGTAAACGTTATCCTGGGAGAAGCAGTTCCACTCCCCTTCCTTCGCCCTCCGCCTTTACGTCCCGCCTCAGGGTTTGGAGTTAAAATAAAACCATACATCAGCAGAGAGGATGCAAACAAATAAATGACAATTCAGTCGCTTCTGTTGACCAAAAAAAGAACAACAAAGCAGAATGTTCTCTCCTCCAACGTCATATATACTGTGAAATACTCATAGAAACGTACAGTGTCCAAAGAGAAGCACGTCAGTCCCACATTTTTCCTCCCCTTCCTCCCCTTCTCTGCAGGTTTGGCGTGGCTTTAACTTGATCAGATCATCGCACACAAACACACGCACACACACACACACGCCGGCATCACGCTGCTCACAAATTGGATTCAGTGTCGATCTGAAAGCTGTTCACACGCACACGCTGCTCCAGATCTGCTCGGGGCTCTGGGGTCAGCTGGGACTGGTCCAGGAGAAACTGTGACTGATGTTACAGCAGGATTTAAAGGTTGTCTGGAGGATTTTTTTTTTTTTTTTTTTTTTTTTTAGTTTCAAATTGTCAATAAAAGTTTAAAATACCATTACAGAGACGCAGCAGCTTTGTAATTATGATGACTAAAAAAAAAAGAATGAAAATCTATCAACTGTGGACATAGTGAGGCCAGAGAAACATCAGCCAATAGAAAACAAGGCTCCCTCATTTTCTATTGGCTGTTAGGTTGTCAATCAAACTTCCTACGTTTCTAGTCTAGGGATTATGTGGATTATGCAGCGGTTTTTAGAGTTTTTTTCGAACTGTCGCTTCCTCGCATTTCGCACAAAGTTTGTCGCAATGGCCGACGAGAATCCACGACCAGTTCGCCGCCAAAGAAAGTCAGTTTTTGAGGTCACTGAAAGAAGAAGAGAAGGGGAAAAGGAGCGAAGACAAACCGAGGTGATTCTTGGAGATGTCGCCCAGCGATGGCGCGACCGAAGCAGACGAAGGGTCTAAAAACTGATGCATCAGTCGCTAAATTACTTCTAGACAGGAAACTTCAACAGTAATTCTGAACCCGCACTGGATGTAAACAAATGTGATTTCTAGAGTAAAGAGGCGGGAGGAGGTGTTTCTACTGTCGCTGTATTTCTCTTCCCTTAAAAAATCCTCTATACAACCTTTAAGTTTGTCATGGCGGAACTTCAAGAAATTGCAAAAAAAAAACAAAACTCTTAATTGTCTTTAATCAGAGCTTAAATGGAGCTACACCGAGTTATTCTAAATTATACTTTTAGACTTCAAATTAGACGTTTTAGAGCGATGTGGGCAATTCTTTTCTTCCATGGGGCCACATGAGAAGATGCAAAAGTGGCGTCGCGTCTTCACTTTTTATCCCGCGTTTAGACGTGTTTTCGGGAGGAAATCTGCGTGCATACGTCGACGCAGAAGTATGTGGAATTTGATTGTGTATGCATGCCAGGCGACTCCATGGTGACGCTCAGTGGTGATGTATGCGACATAAACGCTCTAAAACGGTCTGTTTTAGAGCATCTAGACATGTTTTTTTTTTTAGTTTATTTTACCTTTATTTAACCAGGAGGTCCCATTAAGATTCAGAATTTCTTTTTTAACAGAGACCGGGCCAAGGAGCAACAACACAATCAATATAAAACAGTAAAATAAAAAACTATCATGTTATAAAACCATTTGCATCTCTCAAGAAACACACACACACGTCTTGGACACCGCAATTTCCTTGAACTTAAGTGACTCCATAGATTCCAGTTTAAGATCTTTCTGTAAATGATTCCAAGACCGTGGAGCTGGAGGAAAAGGCAGATTTTTCAGCTCAGAGAAACACAGAGGGAGAGTGAAGAGGAACCGTGAGGAGGAGCAAAGACAGAAACTACCTGAACTCATGTGTGAAAAGTCCCTCAGTCGTCCAGGCAGAATCCATGACAAAGGAGAAATTCAATTTGTCAACTGGTCAAAAGTTAATTTGGTCGAATACAGTTTCTCAGCTCATCCAAACTGCTTCTTCAGTTCTGGTCAGAATGCTTTTGGACACTTGCTTATATCTAGTCCAGTGAGATTCATTTGGTCTTCTGATATTTTATGTTATTAGGTTCTTTTTTCAGACCCAGAGTTTTGTTTCATACCTGACAGTTTCGACTGCTCACTACCGCTCTTCATCAGAGTCACGTGATGTTTCTGTGTCGTGCCGCTCAGTTGATTTAAACAGGTTTTGGTGCAGGAGGCAGGACGACAGCGCCACCTGCAGTCCCACTTCCTCAGGACAGTATCGCAGGTGTGTGAGAGTAAAAAAGCCCCTCGTCCCGGTTTATCGTCCCGTGGGCACGTTTCCTCCCTCCACCGGTAGGAAGACGGCGCCAAAACCTGTTTAAATCAGCTGACCAGACGCATCACAGCAACATCACGAGACTCTGAGGAAGACCACAGGGAGCAGTCGAAACTGTCAGGTATGAAACAAAATACTTGCTTATATCTGTCTGCAGGGAGGAGCTCCTCCTGCGACACTTTTGTCCAGTCGACAAATTGAATTTCTCCTTTGCTGCCTGAACTCATGTTAAGGAGATTACTAAAGAAGATTCCCCCAGTATCTCTTTGTAAACAAATATTAACCAGTGCTGTTTTCTGCGAATGTCCAGCCAAGTAAACCACATCGAGTGCAGTGGTGAGTGCAAGAGCTTTGTCGATAAACCTCACTGATGCATGTTGTCTTGTTTTCCCTTCTCATTTACGCTCTGAGTTTATATTTAGAGTGACTCATGCACGTTTGACTCATCTTTATTCTCCTACATTGAAGACGCCGTCGCTCAGAAAATTGCCCTGTGCACTTTTACTCTTTCTTTTACATTATTATAAACACGGGTCGTAGCAGCGTCATGTGTCCGTTTTGGTCTTAATCCGTTTGTTGTGACGACATTTGCGACGATGTTCTGTAAAGATGCAGACGGAAATCACGGCAATTGTTTTTATTAAGTCGTTTTAGAAGAATATTGTGATTTAAAATGCTGAAAATTTAACACAATGATCCACGGGTGTCATAGATTATAACTATTTTTATCGTTTGATTTTATTATTATTCTTTTATCTATTGATTCTATTAGTTCCTTTTGTTAGGAACATAATTCTGCTGACTTTTTAGAGTTACATGTTTTACGTTGCTCTGTGAAGCATTTTGGAAACGGTCTTGTTTATAAATGTGCTGTACAGATAAAGTTTGATTGGATTAAATTGGATAAATCATGGACATGGACTGTTAGGATCATTACTGAACTCTGAACTCTTGGTGCGTGGAGGTTCTAGTGCGTAAGTGCGTCCATGAACTCTTTTACCGCATTCGATGTGTCAATTCTTAAGCCAATGATGTTCATTTTGTCTTCTTATGTACTTTAACTTCTTGGGTTCTATTTAAAGACGATGCAGTAAAGTGTTTTTACCTTGTTGACATGTTTCTGCTGCTGCGTCTTCAGATCTGTCCTCGGTGTTGGTGGTGACGTGTCGTATTTCAGCTGTTGTTACTTCCTGTGGGCGTGGTCAGACCTGATGGACCTGCAGGTCGCTCAGACTGACCACGCCTCCTGTCGCCCGGTGTCTCTGGAGGTCAATCAATCAATCAACAAGTTTATTAATCCCAAAGGGCAATTCAGTTCAAATCCTCCATCTGAACACCACTGATTTTGCTGCACACCTAAACCTAACCTAAACCTAAAATCCACCACATCAGACACTGTAAAAGGAACAACCACATTCTGGATCGGGACGAGGCTCGGGTCATTGGATCGGAAAACAACAAGGTCAAACATCGGATCAATGGGGACTGTGAAATCAAGAAACGAGGCGCTGACAGCATTAACTGAGATGACGGAGCGTTCCTCCTTTCACACACCTGGGACACCCTCCTCCAGAGACACCGGGCGACGGGAGGCGTGGTCAGTCCAGGTCCATCAGGTCTGACCACGCCCACAGGAAGTAACAACAGCTGATATACGACACGTCAACACCGAGGACAGATCTGAAGATGCAGCAGCAGAAACATGTCAACAAGGTAAAAACACTTTACTGCATTGTCTTTAAATAGAACCCAAGATGTTAAAGTGTCAATTCTTTCTCTTTTACCATGACTCAGGTGCAATTGAAACTGTAAATATTGTATATACACAGAGCTGCTCGATTATGGAAAAAATCATTATCACGATTATTTTGGTCAATACTGAAATCAAGATTATTCAAACAGTTATTTTTTAGTTACACGAATCATTTATTCAGCATTTCTCTGTCTGTTTTATTGAGTAAGTTACACAAAACTGTCAAATTGAAAATAAATTCAGGCTACAAATATGAACCTTAGAGCAGTTTTGCGACGTATAAAACATAAAATGAATAAAATAAACTTTGAACATGAAACAAGGCAAAGAAAAACATAAATGTATCCAAAATAAACTATATATCCAACTGTTCTCCAATCTCTCAAAAAAATTAAATAAATAAACTTAAGCTTTAAATCATTTCACCTCAATTATATGAGTTTGGAGATCGTTTGACACACAGTTTGTTTTTGTAATTATAATTGCACAGACTCTCAATAACACTCTGCATTTTTGGGAAGCACCATCATTTTATCTTGTTTTATTTAGCAACGTTTATTTTTCCCTCTAGAAAGAATCTACTGTAATTTCTGATCCGATCATAAACAGTATTTCACATTCAATATTCGATCATATTTTGCATGAATCATAGCAGCCTACTACTCAAAAGTTATTGGTGGTGTTACGAAAAGCGCTTACAGATTCATTGCGGTGAATAATTAGGACGCTCTGAATGCATAAGTTAAAGGTTGTATGGAGGATTTTTTTTTTTTTATTTCAAATTGTCATTGAAAGATTAAAATACCATTACAGAGACGCAGCAGCTTTGTAATTATGATGACCGAAAAAAAAAAAAGAATGAAAATCTATCAACTGTGGACGTGTTGAGGCCAGATAAACATCAGCCAATAGAAAACGAGGCTCCCTCATTTTCTATTGGCTGTTGGGTTGTCAATCAAACTCCATAGTGTAACTGACTCGTCGGAGCGCGGGGATTACGTGGTTTACGCAGCGGTTCTTAGAGGCTTTTTCGAACTGTCGCTTCCTCGCATTTCGCACAAAGTTTGTCGCGACGGCGGACGAGAATCCAGGACCGGTTCGCCGCAAAAGAAAGTCCGTTTTTGAGGTCGCTGAAAGAAGAAGAGAAGTGGAAAAGGAGCAAAGCCAAACTGAGGTGATTCTTGGAGATCTCGTCCAGCGATGGCGCGACCGAAGCAGACGAAGGGTCTAAAAACTGACGCGTCGGTCGCTGAATTACTTCTAGACAGGAAACTTCAACAGTGATTCTGAACGCACAAAGGACTGTCGCTGTATTTCTCTTCCCTTAAAAAAATCCTCTATACAACCTTTAAGTGAACTAGTTCTGTTTTTCACGGTTTTTAAAAGAGTAAAACTGAGGCCCAGAGACTTTAAACAGATTGGGGTTGGAGCTGGAGCACACTTTGACCTTATTACACATTCAAAATAAAGTGCAGATGGTCCTTGAGGCTTTTTACAGTCTGTGTGGGGGCATGAGTAATGGTGCAGGTCATTTACTCTCTTTTTTTTTTTTACGCTTAAAGGGCCCGTATTACACTACACTTTCTGATCTGTGATTTAATGTCGTTTCCTCATCACGAACAGACCTGCAGTTTTGTTTCATTCGCACATGTTTAACACACAAACGCCGCAGATTCAGGATGAGTTTTTCTCTCCGAATGAAACTGAAACTGAGCATTTTGAGCTTTGGAGATGGAGACAGACAAAAAAAAAACTCAACTCCAGGTCTTTTTGTTAAGAGGAAACAACATTATAACTTGACTTAAAGCTCTCAAGAGTCAGTTTTGTGTAATATCAGATCTTTAAATGCGTTACTTTGTGAATTGTATAAACTCTTAAACCCTGGGAGTTCACTTCAAATCGTTTACAGTGGAAGAAATAAGTATTTGATCCCTTGCTGAGCTCCTTACGTCTGCCCGGAAACTGAAAATGGGTCGTGGATGGGTCTTTCAACGCGACAATGACCCAAAACATACAGCCAAGGCAACAAAAGAGTGGCTCAAAAAGAAGTACATGAAGGTCCTGGCCAGTCTTTGGACCTTAAACCTTTAGAAAACTTATGGAGGAAGCAGCCACGAAACCTTACTGATTGAGCGCTTGTTTACACGAGAACGCTTGCGGATAAAAATGACAAAATATTTTATCGGAATTGCCTTTTGTTTAGACGGTGACGGCGTTTTGGGGGCTTAAAAACGCAAAAACCTGAAACCACCCTCCAGAGTGGAAAAGTTGAACACGCTCCGTCATAGAGTTTCCGTCTACGCTGCCCAAGACGCAAAACTCTGGTCAGATGTGCTCAGGTCGTGTACACGTTTACGTCACGTACATACAGGACACAGAAACAAACATGTCGGATCATTTCCAATCTGCAGAGACACTATCAGTGACCAGAGAAGGATCTGCAATCACCTCTGTCAGATTCTGGATGCACCAGGTCGTCGCAGTCGAGTCAGACGGACCTGGACGAGACCCGGAGAACCAGTCGACGGTGGGACGACTTTGTGGAAGGAGGAGCTGATGAAAACTTCTGTATGTCCAAAGACGCTCTTGTTGCTTTAAGTACAAACACACACAATCCAATTCCACACACTTTTGCGTCACCGTGTGCAGCAGATTTACTCCTGAAAACACTCGCCTAAACTTGGAATAAAAAGTGAAGACGCGACTCCATTTTTGTGTCTTCAGTTCAGACCATCATCATGTAAACCTTAGAGATGATCTGCAAAGAAGAGTGGACCAGAATTGTTTCTGATACGTGCGGAAACTTGGTTATCAACTCCAAGAAACGTCTAACCTCTGAGCTGCAAACGAGGGTTTTGCCACCAAACGTCTTTTTTGGCTCCAGGGTTCAAATACTTATTTCACTCAATAAAATGCAAATCAGTTCATATATTTTGTTTCAAGTTATTTTCTGGATTGTCTTTTTGATATTCTCTCTCTCACTGTTAAAATAAACCTACCATTAAAATGACAGACTATTCCTTTGTTTGTCAGTGGGCAAACCTACAAAATCAGCACTGGATCAAACACTTCCTCCACTTCCTCCAGAATCTTAGGCTGCGGCGAGGAGAAAATTCAGTTTGTCGACTGGACAAAAGTTAGTTCGGTTGAAGACGCTTCTTCAGTTCTGAATTGAACTGAAGAAGCGTCTTGGATGAGCTTCGAAACGTCTTCAACCAAACTAACTTTTGTCCAGTCGACAAAATGAATTTTCTCCTCACCATGCGTCATACATCTTAGGCCATGTTTATATGATGACGGTCTGAACAGAAAAGGCAAAAGTGGCATTGTGTCTTCACAATCTGTGTGCATACGGTAACGCAAAAGTGTGTGGAAATCGATTGTGTATGCATGCCTGGCGGGTCGGTGGGACGCCCAGTGGTGATGTTTGTGACGTAAACATGTACACGACCTGAGCACATCTGACCAGAGTTTTGCGTCTTGGGCAGTGTAGATGGAAACTCTACGGCGGAGTGTGTTCAACTTTTCCACTCTAGAGGGTGGTTACAGATTTTTGCGTTTTTAAGCCCCAAAAACGCCGTCACCGTTTAAACCAGACATGTCAAACTCAGGCCCGCGAGATTATATCAAATTTGTATTAGAGCTGCTCGCCTCACACAGATCAAATATAGAGACATTATTTATTTAAAATGTTGTTATTATTTTATATTCTGCTTGTTCTGGATTCAGTGTTAAAGCAAAACTATTATTAAACATTTATTTTAATAAGAAAAGGTTTAACATTACATATCTGGAAAGAAGAGAAAACATGCAGATGTTGACATTTTTCAATAAATGTTGAGTTTGGCCCACGACTTTTTAATTTTGGCCCACTGTGAATTTGAGTTTGACTCTCCTGGTCTAAACAAGAGGCACTTCCGATAAAATATTTTGTCATTTTCACCCTCAAGTGTTCTCATGTAACGGACCCTTAGTAAAAGTGACGAGATCGTCCTCTGCCCGTCAGAAAGCTGTAAGATCCAACCCAGCTGCTTGTGTTTACTGTTGTTAATAAAACATTTGCATCGCATTGGCTGACGGAAGCTGTTTATCGTACCCTTGGGCAATACACTTCGCCCACGTTTTAACCCCAGTTAATTTATGATTTGAAAATATTTGAAAATCAAATTTAGTCCCCAATTAAAAACCGCTAAACCGGACCAACAGGTGTGGAAGCGTCTTTCCCCTTGGACGCCGACTAGGAACAGCCCAGACATGTATTAGCACAACTGCATAAAAGAAAACAAACTTCCACGAGTGATTATAAATGATTTTTACACTCATGAACTTTATTGAAACACAAACATATTTGTATCTCTGGAAACTTTAGACTCTGAACTCTTCATTTATGGATGTTTAAATGTGATTCAACTTATTTATAGGTGTAGAACAGCTCACTGAAAATGAGAGTTTACCTGCTCAGGTGCAAAATCGAAAACAAAAAACTACATTCAGCATCTGATATCTGCATGTTCTGAGTACTATATTCATAAAAAAAATGTAAAAAAATATATTTGTCAAAGTATTTAAACAGATTTCATA
The DNA here is from genome assembly GCF_026225935.1 of Boleophthalmus pectinirostris. Lineage (NCBI taxonomy): Eukaryota > Metazoa > Chordata > Actinopteri > Gobiiformes > Gobiidae > Boleophthalmus > Boleophthalmus pectinirostris. The sequence continues at coordinate 39,228,519 of NW_026571447.1, forward strand.
TCACCAGATAAAATATAGCCAAGTGTGCACCTGTTTTTACCTAATTCGTTTTTTTCCATTTAACTTATTCAACTCATTTAGCTTATTATAATATAATAATATATTAATAAAACTCTTCCCCGTTTGTGGGTGTTCAGTATTTGTCGTCTTGTTTACTTTCTCGTGCCCAGAGCTCCGCATAAACATTTGTTTCTGTAGCAATTCTGTCAATTATACATCTCATCTTGGAAAAAAAGACTGAAATATTTCAAAGGACTCGCCTGAGCAACATCCAGATTTCAATTACAATTTTGGTTTATAATCGAGTATAAAGTCCCTGATAGTTTATTTGGACATCGCAGGACTCCACACAGACACATCACCGACATTCTCACCTTCGTAAGTTTCAGTCTCCAAAAGTCCGTCTCTGTCGCTGTTGAAATCTATCACTTTCTCTAAAGAAAATCCAAGTTCATCGTGCGCCACAATTTTTCCATTGTACTATGTTGAAAAAATCATCGAGTCGTTTCGATTCAATGTGTTAATTCAGCACTCAAATTCACGACATATAAACTTCTAGATGCAAACAGACGAAACGGAAGATAAAACAAAACTTGATTAAAGGACATGTCATGGTGTACAGGTTGAAACAACGGTGGTCGTCAAATGTCGCCTTCGTGGGGGAAAAAGTTAAGATCGTAAAAACTCGCGTCCAGGAGTCCAGGCCGTGTTTGAAAATGATCTCATCTGAGGCGAGGCTGCGAGTACGATTGCCTCATGTTTAATACTCGCCGTTTATAATGTGTTTATGCTGAATCGTGATGTTCTCGTGGCAGAGCAGGATCACATGGGACTTCAGATTTCATTTCATTTGGATCCAACCATCTGCAGCTCGCGGCCGTACACAGCTCAGACCAGAACCGCTCGTGTCAGCAAACATTATCTTTAATATTCCTGAAATACTGCGCCGTAAGCAACTTCAGAGCAGAAAAAAAACATGTACAAGGTTCTAGCCTCCAGACATACTTATGCATTCAGTAACAGTTTATGTTCTATATAAAATTATGTTTCGTACTTCAAAATAAGAATCTAAAAATCGTATTTCTGAACTTGGGTTGGTAACATACACCAACGGTCAACAACCTTAAATACTCAGAGCCGTTTGGAGCGTTTCCCACAGAAAAGAAAAACACCCGGAGCCACAAAACCTCTGACTCTAAAATGAGGATAACGCTGCATATCATTTGTTTCATGTGTATGTTCTGTATAAAAGACCATGGTGTGTGCTGCATTTATGAAATCAATGAAATACGACAGAGAACACGGGATTTTATTTCTGCATGTAACAAAAAAAAACAACATTTTGAACTCAGAAAAAAGACACTTGTTTGACGTTTACTTTCAAATGAAATACTCATTGTCTAGTTGAGTCCTCGTAGGAAATAAAAATCCAAACTTAAATTATCCACCCGCAGCCAGCCTGAAATGCATCTGCTTCTGTGTTCCGTCATCGTTTTATTAGCCTGATTCATCAGCCGGTTTCACTTCGTGGAAACCGTCTGACCTCGCAGCATTAGGATTTGTTATGGAGATGTTTTTGCTTTGTCTGGAAGGTTTCACAGTGTGGCATTAAACCTTTGTATCTTCATGGAGACCAAACCAGACCAAGTTCAAGGTCTGGGTCCTCATTTACAAAGCTCGCTTACGCTCAAATCCTTGCCTACGCGCTCTTTACATCAACTGCGGTATTTATGAACCTCGACTTAACTGTGGTTTGTGTTTGCTGAACTCGGCGCAAACTCGGGACCTCGTGTAAACTCTACGCAAAGTCTGGAGACACGGGGAAAAAGCGACACTCGTGGAGAAAAGAAGAAGTGAAGAGAGTTTGAAGAAGTGTTTGTCCAGGAACTTACCGTATTTTTCGGGCTATTAGTCGCTCTGGATTATAAGACGCACTGTCATTAAATGGTCTATTTTCGAACTTTTTTCACAAATAAACCGTGTGGGACTTTAAAGGAAACCCAACAGTGTGATGGGTGAGTGGTTTTGTTTGTTTGTTCGTTCACGGTGACTCTGGGCTTTGTTCAGTTGTGGCGTGTAGGGAGGGTGTGTCTGGGACCAACAGATTGTCGGCGTGTTCGCAGTAACTCAGTTGTTCAGTCGTGTCTAGAAGCGGCACGTTGCGCTCGCTTTTTCGGTTCGTTCCTCCGTTCCGTTCCTCGTCGGCGTGGAGTGATGAGTGCGTCTGTGGGTGTGTTTCGCCGCGCGGTCGCTGTCTGCTCCGTGTGTGTTTGCGGCTTTGTAGTTTACTGAAGTCGTGCTGGGACACCCGAGTGGATTCGTGTATGGGGCGCTCTGGATTGTGGCGCAGTCGTTTTTTGATGCGGTTAGAGGCTTAAGAGCGCGTCTAATAACCCGGAAAATACGGTAAAAGAAAATCCATGTATATAAAAGAATGACCTTCAGATTTGTGCTTTTTAAGTGTTTGGTTCACCAAAACACAGAGAAGGGCTGTTTATTCCACTCATTATTCTCCACAATATTATACATTTGAAACTCATGCACGAGCGCGGCCACGTTCCCGGTGCAGCGCAGGGTTTCCCACAGTCCACACTGCGACCATAGACTCCTATAGAACACAGACTGTGACCAACACAGAGGACAAAATAATGATCCGACCTGAGACAAAACCTCTTCCCTTGGACACAATAGGAGCCAGGCTTTGATTTAATGAACGCTGAATGTTAGTCTATAAAGCAAAGATTGACAGTTTAGTGCGTTTGGTGGGTTTTCTAAATATGGAGTTTGGCGTACGCACTAACTTACGACAACTCCTACGTTGTTTTTTATAAATGAGGCCCCAGATCTGTGGAGAGTACGGTGACCAAGCGTCCGTTTTTCCCCGAACATGTCCGTTTTGTGATGCAAATGTCGGGGTTTTCATTACTGTTCATTGGGGACATTAAACTGAGCGTCTCTCGTAGCGTCAGTGACTCAGAAGGAGCGAGACACAAACAGTCGGTCAGTCTGTAACACGTCCGAAACGCAAATGCACATTTAACGATGATTTGTACAAGAAATTCTCCGTTTTCCATCCCGGTCGAGACAAGTGTGAGTCCATGTGCACAGGTTGTGAGGTGAGAGTACAGTGTCCCTCGTTTTTCGCGGGGGTTACATTCTAAAAATAACCCACGATAGGTGAAATCCGCAAAGTATCAACTTTATATTTTACAATTATTCCAAGTCTGTATTAAAGGTTGTATAGAGGATTTTCCAAGGAACGAGAAATCCAGCGACTGTTTGTCCTTTTTCAAATGTTGCGCATGCGTGAAACCACCCCCCCTCCCCTACAGCTCCCTACGTAGAAACGCCTTCTCCCGCCTCCTCTTTACGCCAGAAACAGGTTTGTTTACAGCCGGTGCTGCACATGACTTGTAAACAACTAACTACAGTGTTGGTTAGGCAAGGCGGAGAAGTGAGGAGCGGGGGGAGCGGGTGTGCGGACATTTCGTTCACGGACGAGAAGTGAGGAGCAGGGAGAAGAGCGGAGCAGGGAGAGGAGAGAGGAGAGGAGGAGAGAGGAGGGGAGCGGTGCGCGGAGATTCCGTGCCCGGAGAACTGAGGAGCAGGGGGAAAGAGCGGATCGGGCAGCGGGGACAGGAAAGGGGTGCAGAGAAGGTTGCGCGGAGATTCAGTGCGAATGAACTAGCTACAACACGCAGCAGCAAGCGGACTCTTTCTTTGCCTTGAAAATTACGTTTTCAGACATAGGATATCGCTTTCGTGTCCTGAAAAACGTTTGTCTAACTCTTGGAAATAAAGTACGTTTTCATAATAAGCAGAAGTGACCTGTCCAGGAGTAATTTGGCGACCAATGCGTCTGCTTCAGTTGCGCCATCGCTGGAATGAATCTACAAGAATCACCTTAGTTTGGCTTCGCTGCTTTTCCCCTTGTCTTCTTCTTTCAGCGACCTCAAAAACGGACTTTCTTTTGCGGTGAACTGCTCCTGGATTCTTGTCGCCATTGCAACAAACTTTGTGCTAACTGCGAGGAAGATATAGGTCAAAAAAGCCGCTAAGAACTGTTGCGTTGGTGGAGTAAACAGCGTCTGTGCGGCTTGCGTCTGCGTGACAGGCGTACGTAAACCACGTACCGGCGGCGCGCAGGCAAGTCAGTTACGCTAGAAACGTAGGGAGATTGATTGACAGCCTGTCAGCTAACAGATAACGAGGCAGTGTCGTTATCTATTGGCAAATGTTTAGCTGGCCCCACCACGTCCAGAGTTGATGAATTTTTATTCTCTTTTTTTGGTCATCATAATTACAAGGCTACTGCACCTCTATAATGCTATCATTGACAACTTGAAACAAAAACAAACAAAAAAAAATCCTCCATACAACCTTTAAGTCTGTAAAATCCCTCAGCACAAACTTTATACACTTTTTCCCACACAGGACACTTACAACACTTTTTACTTCCTTCTTAAAACTTATTGCTGCTGTCGTTCTTTTGTTATTTTCTTCCTTCTTTATGTAACAATCCCAAGATTCATTTATTCCGTAATGGAGCCTACAGCGCAGAGTCCTGCACGGGTCCAATTGTGGAGACCCTCAGTACATGACCTCACCCGCCCGTTAACCCCACATTATATCAAACTTTTGAGCTGCCTATGACATGGACTGAATCAAGACTAAACCAGGACTAAACCCAGGACTGATTCCAGGACTGAAGAGGAGGAGTAAACCAGGACTAAACCAGAACTGAAACAGGACTCACTGTCAGGACGGGCTCGGAGGTGACAGTAGGAGAAAAGACCGGCTCAGCTCCGCACTTCACGGAGGTAAACGCGGCAATTGCCCGATTGCGCTTTCCGGACACTCTGCTCGGCGTTCTCTCTCTTAAGTCCTAGATTAGTCCTGGTTTAGACCTGGTTTAGTCCTGACCCACCCATGTGTAATTACTACCCACCTGTAATACGCAATACGTATTCATATGCTGTAAAAAAAAAAAATTTATTAAATAATCCACGAAAAGGCAAGACCGCGACGAAAGGTGAACCGCGAGGCCCCACCTCCCGCCCCCGGTAAAGTGTCCGGGTTTTCACAAATGGAAATATGGTCACCCTAGTGGAGAGGCGACCTCGCTCACACTCACAATGTCTGTTTTTCGAGGTATTTTTGAGCTACAAAACCACCTGTAATTAAATAAATCTAAAGCAGAACTGTTTAAAGCCACACTGCGGAATATTCCAAGCAGAGCAATGATATATCCACAGAAACGAACAGGTGACGGACGCCCAGCCGAGAAAAAGCCAAAGATGCAGCGCTGTCAGAACATCTAGCCCCTGTTTCTGGTCTTCTAAACCCGACCACAATCTCCCCAACTGACCCGCAGAAGTTCCGTAGTGCAGCTTTAATGGTCCATTTGTTCTCGCTCCAAACAGAACCATTTCCTCTGAGCTGAGAATCGCATTATCTCGCTCACAGACACGCGACGCCGGAGCGCTGGTGTTTCCTGATTATTCCATTTGTTTGCAGGGCGTGAAATCTCCCTCAGAGTCGGGAAAGCTCCGGTTCGGATCCCAGTGAGTACGTCGTGTCGTATCGTATTGATTTCTTCACGCGCGGAGCTTTTCTTCGGAGAAAAATGTAAAAGTGTAGATTGTGTCCGAGAGGCGCTGGGTAATGGACGGTTAAATCAGAGCTCTTTGTGACAGTCGGGCGTGTAGCTCCAGATGAGTTTGTGTAAAGACGACGGTTACAGACCCAGAGTTCATTTGAGGGAGCTGTTTTTGTGGAAAGCCTCTGGGCCGGGACGTAAAGCTGCACTGTGTAACTTTTTTGGTGGAGGGTCCGTCAAATGCTTTTCTCTGTGGAGATGTTATCGCTTTGTCTGTGGTCTTAAACCTTTCTATCTCCATGGAGTCCAAACCAGACGAAAGTTACAGGCATTCACAATAAAAATGTCTGTTTTTCTAGGGATTTTTGAGCTATTAAACCACCTGTGATTGAATAAATGTAAAGTAGAGCTGTTCGATTTAATTTAATGTCACGCTGTGGAACATTCCAGGCAGAGCAATGACATATCCAGAGAAACAAGCCAGGGCAGCTGTGGCTACAACAGTAAATTACACCACTGAGTGTTGACTGAATGTATCTGTAAAGTGCTTTGAGTATCTTGAAAGGCGTTATATAAATGCAATGATTAATTAATTAACTGTTAAGGAAGTACTAACCCTAACCCTAAGTGATGGTCGAGGGTCCGAGAGGCGTGATCTGACTTTGTGTCTTCATGTGTGATTCTCGGTGCAGCATCTCATCCACATAATCTATAGAATTTATCCTCCACAAATAATGACCCCAGTCCACAAAACAGCACTGTGAATCCAGTTTTTTAAAAGTAAAAAGGCCGGAGTAGTTCCTCACGTGTGTTTGTTTACATCCACACAGCGCACGGATCGAGGTGAAGCTGCAGATTAACCACAGTGACTCTACTTCCTGTGAACTTTATCTCCAATCTTTTATTCTTTAAAAATCCTGTATCTGAAGTTTCACAAATAATAATCACACAGTTTCGACTTGTGTCTAAACTAGAAGTGCAGAGCTCAGATTTTTTTGAAATACTTCAGAGTCTCAGAGCGACTGGTTTTACTGTAGACAGGAAACAGCTGAAGTGATCGCGCTCACAGCTTTATATCCTGTGACAGATCCCACAGACAGACAGTTTTTGCGATCGGAGATTTAAAATTTCATCAGATTCTCCTCGTGTCTGTGACGTGTGTTTTTTGTTACATGATTAAAAATCGTTTAAGTCCGAAAAATCTTGTAGTGTGTAGCGGCTTTTACTCAAACGTGAATGAAACAAAACACAGCTCCAGGTACAGTATGTTTTGGATGAAGTAACACTGATCTAACATGGCCTAAAATATAATCCAGGATCAAAACATCGTGAACATTTTCGGAATGATTGAGATTCAAACCTCGACACTTCACCTCTGCAAAGTCGACCCCCATCAAACACAAACCTACACAAAATACACCATGTCCAGTGTTTTTCTTTCATTTGTCCTGCAAAAAGTTTTGTTTTTGTTTCTTTAGTTTCAGGAAAAATCGATACAGACTTTTCCACAGTCTGAGATCATTTATTTTCTAGTTTGCAGAGTTTTGTTAAAGCCGCCGCCATCAGTTGAGCGGAAAAGACGTCATATAATTTCCGCAAAAATAATAATGAATCATTTTAGAAATAAACTCGCACAAATGAAAACAGTCACAGTTTGGTCAAATTTTCTGCTGTTTTGAGGTTGTTTAACATTTTTGAGGGGCTGATTCTTCAGCCGATGTCACTTCGTGGAAACCATGTGACCTCGCAGCATTAGGATTCATTCACGCTCGACAGTAAGGGGTACTTTTTTATTTAACCAATCTCTGCTGTTTGGTCGTGACGTATGAAAAGCTCCGAATCTTGTAGGAAGAAGGACAATAACGTCTTTCCCCTTGATAAAATTCACCAAACATTCTCTATGGCTACGTTCAGACTGCAGGGCTTAACGCTCAATTCCGATTTTTTTGTGAAATCCGATGTTTTTGGCGAGGTCGTTCACATTTCCAATTAAATGTGACTTGTATGTGACTCCAGTGTGAACAGTAAATGGCCCAAAAGTGTCTCGCATGTGTCACTGGAGACACGACGACGTCAACCGCAGCGAGCGTCTCTGTGTTTACAGAAGTTGTCCAAACATGGACGCAGCATCGAGCACCTGGAGATTTTAAAGTTCCTCTCGTACCGGAGCCAGAACATGAACAACTTACTTGTTTTAAGGAGGAGATTGAGAAGGAGAAGGACCAGGTTTTTGGTCGTGGTGTTTTGTGGTTCAGTCCGTTGAAAGGAACGTGTGGATGTGGAGACGGAGCAAGAGTGGTGAGTGTGTGCTTCACTTCAGTGACACGGAGTTCATTAACAATTTTCTCCCTACTTCAGCGCAGAATAGTGACGTTTGTGTCTTGTTGATAACGTGTAGGTGGATGAATGCACTTTGACCGTTCAGACTGAAGTCACATGTCAAAAGATCAGATATGTATCGGTTTCAGGAGCACATATCCAAGTGTCCTGGGTCACATTTGAAAAAAATCGGATCTGTGTCGTTCAGACTGACATTAAAAGATCAGATACAGGAACATAGAAGCCAAAAAATCTGATTTGGGTCACTTCAGGCTGCAGTGTGAACGCAGCCTTTGTTTCGGCTTTAAATCCTCAATCTCAGGAATCGTCGCCAACACTGAATGTCTGGCTCTTCTCTGATTGGCTGGTGCCCGAACTCACACTTCCGGGATTTTTACGAACCGTTTAGTGTATCCTGATTCCTGATCTAGTCAGTGGAGAGAAATGAAACTGAGTGGAAGCACTAGGTGGCACCAGCCTGGCTACTGGACGACGTCACCGGCCAAAAATAAAACTGCTAATATCTTAAAAACCTTAAAAATCACACGAATTAATCTTGCAGCACAAACGACTGACTCCATTTTGTGTCGTTTTATCGTTTTAGAACATTCTGAAGCTTCCTGGGGGCTGGTCG
>NW_026571447.1:39239570-39277070 GCF_026225935.1 Boleophthalmus pectinirostris
AGCCCATTTACTATAGGAATTCACACAGTATATATTTAAACCGTATTTTTGAGCAATAAAACCACATAAAACAAGTTAAAAGTAACATCTCCATGGAGACAAATGGAAAAATTACACAAGTTTTGAATCTGAATTATGCAAAGATTAATTATTCGGATAAGATCTAAAGAGCAGCACTTTGAACCGTCACCGCCGTCGAGTCTTCTGGGAGCGTGAGATAAGTTGGTCTGTTTGAACACAACGCATCAGAACGCACTTTTATTGGGAAATGTTAATTTTACCGCTAATCTGACTTTGATTGGATTACGCCGGACCAGAAGCGTCTGATCCGGCGGCCCGGAGCCTCACAGCAGGGGGCGCCAACAAAGACCCCAGACCTTTAGCTAAAAGTGCACGCGGCAGGATTTTAGGTCGTTTTTTTTTCTATTTATGACTTGATTTGGTGATTGTACCTGCGGTGAATATTTATCGTGGTTTTACATCAGTTAAGTGGGACTTCTGTGGAGAAAAAAAAAAAAATGCAGGGAGTTGTGGTGAGTTTTAAACCGAAAATCAACACAGAAAATTCAGGGAAAAGTCATGCTCGAAGAAGGAATTTTTTTTGACATTTTAAACCTTCATTTAACAACAAAAAAAAGTGTTGTCCTTTATTTATTTATGTATTTCTATTAGTGTAATCATAACTATCGAGAAATTTAGACGGTAGCGGGTGCTCTTACAGTAAAACAAATTAACTAAAATTAAAAAAAAAAAATGTAATAAAAAAAATTGGGAGCCTTGTAGCATTACTGGCCAAATCATTTATTTTATTTATTTTTTTTATTTTATTTTACATTTAATTTTTTCCAAAAGTATTGAAAAATGTCTTTTATTATGAATTATGTTATGAGCATGTCCGTCAACAGAAATTTGGGGACCTGGAGCAAGTAGCCTCACATGGGCCCCCTCTAAAATAAATTACCGCATTTTTCAGACTATAAGGAGCACTTAGAAATCCTTTAATTTTCTCACAAATCGACAGTGCGACTTATGTATTAATTCTGGTTGTCTTTATTGACCTTGAACCGATTTTGTGTGGTACACAGCGCTCAAAAATCTGTCTGAATGTTTTAGTATGACACAGAAACACATGTTCCACTGAGTCGTGCCCTTTAAACCCCATCCACACTAGTTCGTATTCGAGTCATTTTTGTTGTGGATGCAGTGTTCGTTCGCACTAATCCAATTGAAAATGGCTCCAGAAACAGAACGATCTGGTGCCTCCAGCTCCCACGAATTCATGTTCGTACAGATCTGATCCGGCAGCGTGTGGACGCCTGAAAACACTGATACTCTGATGAAGGTTTATATGCCACGAAGTAATTCACCAACAAAACACTAAAAGGCAAGAACATATGTCCATTCATATAAACGTGTGTCTGTGTGTACGACCTGCAGATGTATAATCTCTGAAAAGTTTCACATGAACCATCTCCGACATGACAGAAACACAGAACTGACTCACCATCAGCAGAACACCCCTCTGTCACAGAAAGAACACTCATATTCCACTGAGTTGTGTTCTTTAATCCGGCAGAAGCTGAAGCGCTCAGTTTATGCAAATGAGCCATGTGGTTTTAAGTTTCGTTTCTGTAAAATGTAAACAAATGTGCTCAAACTTCTTAGGTTTCTTTTTAAAGACAATGCAGTAAAGTGTATTTACCTTGTTGACATGTTTCGGCTGCTGCAAGCCATCTTCAGAACTGTCACCGGTGTTGGTGTTGACGTGTTGTATATCAGCTGTTGTTACTTCCTGTGGGCGTGGTCAGCCTGATGGACCTGGCAGGTCGCTCAGACTGACCACGCCTCCCGTCGCCCGGTGTCTCTGGAGGAGGGTGTCCCAGGTGTGTGAAAGGAGGAACGCTCCGTCATCACGGTTAATGCTGTCCGTGCCTCGTTTTCTGATTTCAATGGCCTCCTTGATCCAGCGTTTGAACTTGTTGTTTTCCAATCCAATGATTCCGATCCAATGATCCGAGCCCCGTCCCAATCCATAATGTGAAAACCACATTATGGATTGGGACGGGGCTCGGATCATTGGATCGGAAAACAACAAGTTGCTGATATACGACACGTCACCACCAACACCGGTGACAGTTCTGAAGATGCAGCAGCAGCCGAAACATGTCAACAAGGTAAATACACTTTACTGCACTGTCTTTAAAAAGAACCTAAGAAGTTAAAGTATATAAGAAGACAAAATTAACATCATTGGCTTAAATGTGCTCAAAGCTGTGTGGATAGGGAAGACTTACAGACACAGAAATGACACGTCTGGATGCAAATTGTTTCCGATATGGTGATTCTTTTCAGTGTAACCGTGACCTTAGTCTGTCAGAAGCTGAGGCATCAGAGCACAAGGAGCGAGCTGTTTTTTTCAGCGCTTATAGTTTATGCAAATGAGTCATGTGGTTTTAAGTTTAGTTTCTGTAAAACGTAAAGAAATGTGCTCAAAGCTGCATTAAACACATTATTACTCAATGTATATTTGAGTCGTCTTTCTTAAGAAATAAAAAAACAACCTTAAATCATTCACATTCACAAGCCACATTTATCGATGAATCGAGGACACCTGGATGTTTGTTTTGTTTAATGCTCCTTATGTATGAAAACAGACGAGAGATTTCAACATTATTTATATTGTGCTTTATAATCCAGTGCGATTTATAGTCCGAAAAATACAATAACAGGAAGAGGGTCCAGTTCTCTGCTCGATTATGAGGCTAAAAGAATTGATTGTATTTAATTCTCTCAGCTCTGTGGCCTTTGTATAACATCGATCACTGTGTTTGTGACCGCTCTTGTGATGTTATTGTTTGCGACATGACTTCAGTTTTACAGTTTACGTGTTTAAAATATCTCCATTCATTCGTTCGTTCTATTTATACGCGAGTGTCTGCGTGACGACATCTCTGGACGTGAACTCCGACGACCGCGGTTCAAATCCCCCTTGGCACATTCACTTCAGTCTTGTCACATTACCCAGCGCGACACCACTTACGCTTTATTATGTAAGCCGAGAAACCCACTCCGCACTAAAAGCTCTGGGAGTTTGTTATGACCTGAGGAGCTCGTGGAGTAGCAGTTACATCACGAGTCAAAGGAAACCAAGTCAGTGTAGTAAGTGAAACTAGTTCGAGCCCAGACTTTGTCCCTGTCACAGTCTTTGCTCGTTGTTTTGTGTCTATAATTAATATTTCAAAAACTAAAAAGCAACAGAAAAGTGTGAAAAGTGACAGCAAGAAAAGATCTGATATTGTGAAGAGATATCAAGAGTTAAAGGTGGATTGTGTAACTTTTTTTGTTTCTATGGAGACGTCGTTGCTCTGCAGAATGTTCCACAGTGCAGCCGGTTTGTCAAAGCCTCATCCCGTCTGAACTCAGAAGCTCGACACTTCACCCACATCGCCAAGTATGAAAGCGGTGTGTGTGTGTGTGTGTGTGTGTGTGTTGGTGTTGGTCAGAGGGACCGATGGCGCAGATTGGCAGCCTCGATTTCATCAGTCTGCCCCGGGGCAGCTGTGGCTACGAAAGGAGGGAGAATAAATAATGATCTGTAAACAGTCTTTGAGTGTCCAGAAAAGCACTGTATAAAACTGATGCATTATTATTACTGTTAGTAGTAGTAGTAGTTGTTGTAGTAGTAGTAGTAGTTGTAGTAGTTGTTGTAGTAGTAGTAGTAGTTGTTGTAGTAGTAGTAGTAGTAGTAGTGTTGTAGTTGTAGTAGTAGTAGTTTGTAGTTGTAGTAGTAGTAGTAGTTGTAGTTGTAGTAGTTGTAGTAGTAGTAGTAGTAGTAGTAGTAGTAGTAGTAGTAGTAGTAGTAGTAGTAGTTAGTAGTAGTAGTTGTAGTAGTTAGTAGTAGTAGTTGTAGTAGTAGTAGTAGTAGTAGTAGTAGTAGTAGTAGTAGTAGTAGTAGTAGTTGTAGTTGTAGTAGTAGTAGTAGTAGTAGTAGTAGTTGTAGTTGTAGTTGTAGTAGTAGTAGTAGTAGTAGTAGTAGTAGTAGTAGTAGTAGTAGTTGTAGTAGTAGTAGTAGTAGTAGTAGTAGTGTAGTAGTAGTAGTAGTAGTAGTAGTAGTAGTAGTAGTAGTAGTAGTAGTAGTAGTAGTAGTAGTAGTAGTAGTAGTAGTAGTGTAGTTGTAGTAGTAGTAGTAGTAGTAGTAGTAGTAGTAGTAGTAGTAGTAGTAGTAGTAGTAGTAGTAGTAGTAGTAGTAGTAGTAGTAGTAGTAGTAGTAGTAGTAGTAGTAGTAGTAGTAGTAGTAGTAGTAGTAGTAGTAGTAGTAGTAGTAGTAGTAGTAGTAGTAGTAGTTCAGGTTTCAATCAGCAGTGACAGGGACGAGGGAGAAACCAGATCTGACACAATGTTCTGGACCTTAATTGTTTTCTGCGTCCACCTCGGGGACCCGGCCAGGACCCGGCCAGGACCCGGCCAGGACCCGGCCAGGACCCGGCCAGGACCCGGCGAGAGTTCAGGAGCCTCACAGCCTGTGGATACAGATGTTCTGGCCCGTATGGACCTGGACCTTCTCCCTGAGGGCAGCAGGTGGTGGTGGGCAGGGGGATGTTGGTCCCGCAGGATGTTGTGCTCTTCTCAGACGGCGAGTGGAGTAGATGGTGCTGATTTCTACCGGCTGCTTTCACCACCTGCTGGAGTGTCTGCTGGTCAACCTTAGTGCAGCTGGAGAACCACACTAAAAAAACATACGTCAGAACGCAGAACACGGTCCGGGACTAGACTGGAACCAGACCAAGACCGAGACCGGGACTGAAGCCTGAAACAAATTCTGACATTTAATTGACCCCCCAACAGTGACGTACGTCGTTCATCTCACATCAATTTGAACAAATTCGCATTCAAGTTCTTGATTTACAAATGTGTTCAAAGTTCTTTTGAAATCGTTCATGCACAACACTGCATATCAATACAGTATAATCACATTAAACAACATGATATATTAATATTTTTATATTTTTGCACACGTCTGTTAATGCCGTAGATCAGAAGAAAGTGTAATATTGGCTCTTTAACGATGTTTTGGTGAAATCTTTCGTCTTTTCTCGCTAAATGCGGCTGTCTGTTCGGATTCACGGCGCAGTCAGACTCTCCGCTGACTGTTTCACTTTGGTTTAACTTTGTCCACCACTTTGTCCTCCCTCTCTCCCTCCTTCACCTGTGTGTGTGCTGCTCGCTCGCCCACATCCCTGCAGATTGATCACAGTCATTAGCTCCATTAATGAGAGCGGAATGAGTCCTTACGCGAGGGCCGGGACGGGGGCCGGGGCGAGGGCCGGGGTGGGGGCCGGGGCGAGGGGGTAAGGTCAGAGCCGAGCGGCCAATCTACACTTCAATCACCCGACCTTCACGGACCTTGGAGCTGTGATGGTTTCTGAGGACACAAACACGACGGGGAGGAGGGTCTGAGGCCACGGGGCGAGAACGGAGACGACATTTGTTAGTTAATATGTTTATCAAAGAGTTAAAGGTCTGGAGAGGGACATTATCAGTGTTTTCAATTAGTTTGAATTTAGTTTATTTATTTAATGAGACAGGGACCGTGCACAAGCTCCATTTCCACCTGTCGTCCCCGGGCTGGTTCATAAAATCAAACGTACAAAGAGAATGTCTGTATCTTCATTCACACCCACTTTTCTCAGCACCTTAAAATCATCGTTCAGTCCAGTCACTTCAGATCATCAGACTCTCTTCAGACTCTCTTCAGGTTCGGTTTGAAACTGTTTGGCTCGACGTGATCGGCTCTGTTGGTGAACACGTTCCACTGACGGACGGACCGCGCACGAAAAGGCTGAGTTTCCAAATTCTGTTTTGCGTTTGTGGGTCCTGCGCTCACACGCTGGATCGAGCGGTTCAGGAGATGGTTTCAGAGCTCAGAGAAACAAAATGTTTTAGAGGCGGAGGAGGAGCAGAAGTATCATGAATGATCTTAAACAGCAGACAAATATTTGCAGACATTATCAGGTTTTCAAAACTTAAAATGCTGTTTCACAAGAATATGACAGTGGTGGATTATGGCCCTCGTCTATGGAACTGCAGCCGGAGGAGCTCAGGGCTGCAGAGAAGGTTCATGTTTTTGAGAGTAGGCTTTTTAGCTTAGCTTTTGAATGAAATATATTTTTTACTTGTTTCTACTGTACACATTTTAATTATATTTATTTAGTTTAGGCTTATTTTTAGGATTTCCAGTGTTTCCTCTGTAGGAGCCTCTGCATCAGGAGCAGAGGTCGGCTGTGGCTGTCGGGTTCTGTCCCGTGGGCTCCTGGTGGAGAGTTGGTGCTTGGGCTTCATCTCTCCCCTGGCTCCTGTGGTGGTTCCTGGTGGTGGTGGACGTCTCTCTGCTCCTGGTGTAGAAGCTCCTCTGATGATGTTTTCTCAACTGGTTCGCCTGTATTCAGCCTCACATTTTACTATGTGTCGTTTTATGTATTTTAGCAGGTTTGTGTGTGTTTGTGTGTCTGTGTTGTTGGGCAGCTGTGGGGGTTGGGTTGGTGGTTGGAAATATGGGATTGTTTTTAATCTCTGTAAAGCACTTTGTGTTACATTTTTGTATGAAAAGTGCTTTATAAATAAAGTTTGATTTGATTTTATTTGATTAGCCGACTTTTCTTGTCATGGGTCTTGAGAAAATCCATGTGTCATTCATTCATTCATTTTTCAATATATAACAGAAAAGAACAAGTTTTCTTCATTATTTGTCTCCAAAACCAAAATGAAAAAACAGATAACAATTAGTTTTTTTTTATTTTTCGATTTTGTGTTTAAATGAATAATGGAAAAAAACGCTGTTTCCCGTTTACGTCACTTAAACTGAAATGCCGGCCTGAACCAGGACTAAACCAGAACTGAACAAGGACTAAAACAGGACTGAACCAGGCCACATGTTGTGGACAATACCCAGGTTTGATGTAAGACTATTTACTGGTCATAGTTGGTCCAGTTACTTAATGGTACTTTATTGTTTTTAGCAAAATAAAATCTCTTTTTTGCATTGGTGTCTACAGATACTTAAAGCCTTGGTATCGGAATCTAGCCTGATTCATCAGCTGGTTTCACTTCGTAGAAACCGTTTGACAGTAGGCAGGTACTTTTATTTACCCAATCGCTGCTGTTTGGTCGTGACGTATGTAATGGTATATTAAGCTTTTCCCAAATCCTGTAGGAAGAAGGACAATAACGTCTTTCCCCTTGATAAAATTCACCAAACATTCTCTTTGTTTCGGCTTTAAATCCTCGATCTCTGGACTCGTTGACAACACAGAATGTCTGTCTCTTCTCTGATTGGCTGGTGCCCGAACTCACACTTCCAAGGTTTTTGCAAACCGTCTAGTGTTTTCTGATTCCTGATCTAGTCGCTGAAGAGAAATTAAATTGAGCGGAGGCACTAGGTGCCGCTGGCCTGGCTACCAAAAAATACTCTTGCACTGAAAAAAAAACAATATCTAGCCAAGTTAACATGACTTAAATTAAAAATGTTTTACTTAATTTGAGTCGATTTAACTTCAACAGTAAAATGATCCACCAATCAATTCAAGCAATATTTGATTTTGTTTTGTTTTTTTAATTTTAAGAGCAAAAAGTAGTTGTTTTTCTTTTTTTAAGTGCAGCACGATGTATTTTCATATTTTAAGTACAAAAAATCTTATTCCACTGAGAGATATTTTTACTTCTGAAGTGAAATTTACTCAAATCATGATGAAACTTTCTTAATTCAAGTCATTTTAACTTGGCTAGATTTTAGTTTTTTGCAGTGTGGCGATATCTCGATACATCAGCCAGATACTTAAAGCCGTGGTATCGGAATCGGTATCTGAACTGAAAAAGCTGGATCGGTGAATCTCTAGATGTTGTGATATTATTTAAGTTAAGTTTAAGTTCATAAAAGTCACTGAACTGAAGACGACCGGTCACAACACATTTTGAGAGCCGCTGCATTGTCGCGCGTTTCATCTGGTCCCATTACTTTCTCTCGAGCGCCGTAATAACACGATGCATTATTTTGGCGTCCGTGTGTGTGTGTGTGTGTGTGTGTGTGTGTGTGTGTGTGTGTGTGTGTGTGTGTGTGTGTGTGTGTGTGTGTGTGGACTCGGCCCGGTCTCTCGGTCTCTCGGTGTCTCCGGTCGGCGAGGGGCCACAGGTGAGGCCCCAGAACCACATCTAATCTCTCTCCACAACACGCCGACATAATGCACTATTGATTGTGTGCAGCAGACGGCGGAGCAGACGGACCGGGTCTCCGCCGCCGCCTGACGACAACGACGACGACGAGGAGGAGGAGGACATTTTGTTTTCTCAGAGTGGCCCCAGCCCTCCGTAACTCCGCTCTGTTGTTTTAGCGGAGTTTATATCGATCCTCCTCGCGACGCGTTTTCCAAAAATACCAGAGGAGCAGCGGAGGCGGGGGGGGGGGCGGGTTACAGTGGGACGATGCTTCACTACGGCACAAGAGCAGTTCAGATTTTTCAATTTTATTTCAACGAGGAACTGAAAACGATTTGTCCAGATGTCCAGCTTTGAAACTTTTCTCTCATGGTTTCTTTTTTTTATCCGTTTCTCCGCTGTGCTGTTGTCCAATCTTTTTAGTGGAGGATCTGCCAAAAGCTTTTCTCCATGAAGACAGATTCACCGTCAGTGTTCCAAGTTCATTTTCTACACCAGGCATGTCCAAACTATGGCTCGTGGGTCAAATTTTTCTTCCAGTAGCCAGGCTGGCGCCGCCTAGTGCCTCCGCTCAATTTCATTTCTCTCCAGCGACTAGATCAGGAATCAGAAAACACTAGACGGTTCGCAAAAAAAAAAAAAACGGAAATGCGAGTTCGGGCACCAGCCAATCAGAGAAGAGACAGACATTCTGTGTTGTCAACGATTCCCGAGATCGAGGATTTAAAGCTGGAACAAAGAGAATGTTTGGTGAATTTTATCAAGGGGAAAGACGTTATTGTCCTTCTTCCTACGGGATTTGGCGCATTACTTATGTCACGACCAAATAGCAGTGATTGGTTAAATAAAAAAGTAGCAGAAAACACACACCAAAATTCTTGTAGAGGTGCAAATGCAAGGAACAGCCAGACAAAAGTGAAAGAATTCATAGCACACTCAGATGGCCGATGTCCAAAAGCTTATTTATTTTTAAAATAACGTTTCAGCAGTAAAAGCCTTCATCAGATATTTTTTCACTTTTAAATAAAAAAGTACCCACATTTCGTTGAGCAAACGAATCCTAACCTGTCTGCGAGGTCAGACGGTTTCTACAAAGTGAATCAGGCTAGAACTTCCAGGTGAATTGGTCCAAATGACCTTGCATCAATTAAAAATTAACTTTTTACTCCAAGTTTTTTTGAACATCTACCTTGATAAAGCCGATATTGAATATTTAGTGTGTGTTTTTAAGGATCTTTGCATGAATAAAGACTGATGGTTCATTCTAACATGTTAAACCTGCACATATTTCAATTATTCACTGTATTGAGCCCCAATCTACGGCCGTCGATTGGCCCACTGCTTTGTCTGTGTTTAGATCTGTGGCCCTTGATGAACAAAGTTTGGACACCCCTGTTCTACATGAACTAGTTCAAAGTTCAGTTCACAAAGTTCATAATTGTTTATAGTTAATAGTTCATTCGTAGTTCCAAAAATCTAGTTCATCGTTCTTTTTTCCCCAATATGTCGCTGTGAGTGATTATTTTTCAGTATCGTTGCCAAAGCCCAAATAGAACCACAGACAGCAAGTGTTTTATCAGTTTTAACAATGAAACTATGTGTTAGATTTCATCTTCATGTCAAAGTCTGAATTCTTAAAAGCTGCAGGTCTCGTACAATCTACTGCAGCTCCAGGTTCCAGCTGCAGCTGAGAGACGGAGCCTCGTCACTGTCAGTGGGATTTGGGTTGTGGATTTGTTTTGACTGTATTTTGATTTCGTACGTGTTTTCATAAACCTTGAAAGTTTCGCCTGGTGCTTCAGTTTAATGTGTCGTTTTAAGTTTGCTGTTGATGTGACTGAAGTGCAGATTTTCGTTTTGAAAGCTGACAGGCAAAGTTTGCTCAAAAATGTGAGGTTCTTCTCTTCCTCAGCTCCTTGACACTTTTAAATAATAAAATAAATCCTTGTTGCTCATGATTCAGGCGCCTCCTGCTGCTTTTTTGTTTTTACTTGTTTCGATGACGCACGCGGTGACGTGACGCTGGTGCCTCGTGTTGTTGCCAGATTGAATGTTTTCTGTTAAATATTGCGGGCTCTTAACGGTGTGATTCTCCGGGTTTTCGCTTAGAACTCTAAAGAAATCTGGCCTCTATTGAACAAAGTTAAAAAGAAGCGCACGCCGTTCACAGACTCCAGAATGAACATGTTCACAGTTCGTTCATCAGGCAGTGACACAATGACACAGAGCGTTCAGTTCACCTTCGCCGAAAATATGAACAGGTACAACACTGTCCTCCTCCAAGGTCCTCCTCATCACCTCCAAGTCCCTCCATAACCCGGCCCCTCCCCATCTCACCGACCTCCTCCGTCTGCACCGTCCCACCCGTCGCCTCAGATCAGTCCACGCCAACCTCCTCATACGGAAGCCGAGAGGGGTCACAGCAAACGCAAACGCCGCAACAAATACAAATGCGACAACACAACAAAAAGCCACAACAAACCAAAAAAAGCCACAACGGAAGTGACCGCGGGACTCTATTTTCCGACGGACCGATCAAGCGGCAAGTGAAGAAGAAGAACTACAACGTGAAACGAATAATGATAAAACAATAAATTACTTTTACTTACGTTTCCAACTTCTCCGTTCCTTTACTAGTCACGTTGTAGTTCCTCTTCTTCTTCACTTGCCGCTTGATCGGTCCGTCGGAACATAGAGTCCCACAGTCACTTCCGTTGTGGCTTTTTAATGTGTTGTGGCTTTTTAATGTGTTGCAGCATTTGCGTTTGTGTTGCGGCGTTTGTATTTGTTGCGGCGTTTGTATTTGTTATGGCGTTTGTATTTGTTGCGGCGTTTGTATTTGTTGCGGCGTTTGTATTTGTTGTTTTGTATTTGTTGCGGCGTTTGTATTTGTTGCGGCGTTTGTATTTGTTATTGCGTTTGTATTTGTTGCGTTTGTATTTGTTGCGGCGTTTGTTTTTTGTATTTGTTGCGGCGTTTGTATTTGTTGGTTGTCGGCGTTTGTATTTGTTGCGGCGTTTGTATTTGTTGCGTTTGTATTTGTTGCGTTTGTATTTGTTATTTGTTATTTGTTATTTGTTATTTGTATGCGTTTGTATTTGTTGCGGCGTTTGTATTTGTTGCGTTTGTATTTGTTGCGGCGTTTGTATTTGTTGATTTGTATTTGTTGCGGCGTTTGTATTTGTTATTTGTTTTGTTGTATTTGTTGCGGCGTTTGTATTTGTTGTTTGTATTTGTTATTTGTTATTTGTATTTGTTATTTGCGTTTGTTTTGTTATTTGTTGTTGTGGCGTTTGTATTTGTTGCGGCGTTTGTATTTGTTGCGGCGTTTGTATTTGTTGTTTGTATTTGTTCGTTTGTATTTGTTACGTTTGTATTTGTTGCGGCGTTTGTATTTGTTGCGGCGTTTGTATTTGTTGCGGCGTTTGTATTTGTTATTTGTTATTTGTTATTTGTTATTTGTTTTGTATTTGTTGGGCGTTTGTATTTGTTGCGGCGTTTGTATTTGTTGCGTTTGTATTTGTTGCGGCGTTTGTATTTGTTATTGTATTTGTTGCGGCGTTTGTATTTGTTATTTGTTGTTTGTATTTGTTTGCGGCGTTTGTATTTGTTGCGGCGTTTGTATTTGTTGTTTTGTTATTTGTTGCGGCGTTTGTATTTGTTTGTATTTGTTGCGGCGTTTGTATTTGTTGCGGCGTTTGTATTTGTTATGGCGTTTGTATTTGTTGCGGCGTTTGTATTTGTTGCGGCGTTTGTATTTGTTGCGGCGTTTGTATTTGTTGCGTTTATTTGTTGCGGCGTTTGTATTTGTTGCGGCGTTTGTATTTGTTGCGGCGTTTGTATTTGTTGCGGCGTTTGTATTTGTTGCGTTGTATTTGTTGCGGCGTTTGTATTTGTTGCGGCGTTTGTATTTGTTGCGGCGTTTGTATTTGTTGCGGCGTTTGTATTTGTTGCGGCGTTTGTATTTGTTTTGCGGCGTTTGTATTTGTTGCATTTGTTGCATTTGTTGTTTGTATTTGTTGCGGCGTTTGTATTTGTTTTGTATTTGTTGCGTTTGTATTTGTTGCGATTTGTTGC
Organism: Boleophthalmus pectinirostris; assembly: GCF_026225935.1. Lineage (NCBI taxonomy): Eukaryota > Metazoa > Chordata > Actinopteri > Gobiiformes > Gobiidae > Boleophthalmus > Boleophthalmus pectinirostris. Next base: position 39,251,856 of record NW_026571447.1, read on the forward strand.
GGCGTTTGTATTTGTTAATTTGTTGCGTTTGTATTTGTTGCGGCGTTTGTATTTGTTGCGGCCGTTTGTACATTTGTTCATCCCATTTGTTCATTTGCAACTCGGACTCACTGCAAAAATTCAAATCACTTCTAAAAACTCACCTGTTCAAACCCGGCATTTCCTCCTTTTCGACTTCTTACTACTTTCTACTTTCTTCTTCTTATTTGTTTGTAGCATCTTTAAGTGTCCAAAAAAAGCTCTATACAAAAGGTGTGGAGAGATGCACTGTGTAACTTTTCGGTTGGGAGTCCGTACTGTGCTTGTTTCTATGGATACGTCACTGCTCTGCCTGGAAAGTCCCACAGTGTGACTTTAAAACAGCTCTACTTTACATTTATTCAATCACAGGTGGTTTTATAGCTCAAAAATACCTCAAAAAACAAACATTCTGACTGCGAGTGGGGTCGCCTCTCCACAGATCTGACCTGTAACTTGCTCCAGTTTGGTCTCCATGAAGATAGAAAGGTTTAAAGCCGTACTGCGGAACATTCCAGACAAAGCAACAGCATCAGCCCGTCAAATTGCACAATGCACCTTTAAGTTTAAGTGTATTTTTCAAGGTGTTACTGAGCGATAAAAATTTAAGGCCGGACCGTAGACAAAGCATTAAAATCTCCAAGGAGACGAGATGAAGATGAAGAAGATCCTCTCCACAAAAAATGTTACACAGTGCACCTTTTTAAAACCCAAACTTCAAACTGAAAGAAAAACATGCACAATTTTATCCAACAACCTGCTCTTGTACTGAGAGGCCGTTTATTTTATCGAGTTTCGTCACGAAGTACCCTCTGGAAATCAAATCTCAAAAGCACCAAAGTGAATATAAAAGTGTGTAATTGCGTAACTGATGTCCTTATGTCCGGGGCCGGGCACTTCTAATTGGCGTTTCCATCGTTTCCCATCAATCATAAAAGTGTCGCAATCAAAAATACAACTACCGTCTGTTCAGAATTTGTGCTCCGGGTCTGTGCCACAACCTGAGCAAAGCCACAAAAGACGATAACAAAACAATAATGAGTTAGGTTTGGGCCGGGCGATAGGAGAGAAAAAAAAAAAAATCAAAGAATTACAGCTTTTTCCTCCATCTTAATTTTGATTTGTTTTTGTTACGTCTCTTTTGGGGCGACAGTAACTCAGTTGGTTGTAGAGCTGGAAGTTGCCGATACGATACAAACCGATGTGCACGTTCGATTTGACACGATATATTTCAAATCGATTCAATGCGGTTCAATAAAAAATAATGGTAAAATCGTGGCTGTGATACTAAAAGTCTTTGTTAAAGGTTGTATAGAGGATTTTTAAGGGAATGCATGCATGACACCACCTTCCTCCTCCACAGGTCCCTCTACAAATAATTTAGAGACCGACACCTCAGTTTTTAGACCCTTCGTCTGCTTCATTCGCGCAATCTCTGAAAGGAATCTCCAAGAATCACCTCAGTTTGTCCTTGCTCCTTTTCCCCTTCTCTTCTTCTTTCAGCGACCTCAAAAACTGACTTTCTTTTGCGGTGAACTGGTCGTGGAGTCTCATCTGACATCGCAACAAACTTTGTGCGAACTGCAAGGAAGCTACAATTAGAAAAAGCCTCTAAGAACCGCTGCATAGTTACCCTAGAAACGTATTGAGTTAGATTGACAACCTAAGAGCCAATAGAAAATGAGGGAGCCTTTTTATCTATTGGCTGATGTTTATCTGGCTTCACTACGTCCACAGTTGATAGATTTTTATTCTTTTTTTTTTTTTTTTGTCATCATAATTACAAGGCTGCTGCATCTCTGTAATGGTATTTTAAACTTTCATTGACAATTTGAAACAAAAAAAAAATCCTCCATACAACCTTTAAACCACTTCTTCTTGTGCAAAGTGAAAATGAAACACAAACGTTTTAATCGTCAAAACAGTGAAAATGTCAAATGTGTCGCATTTAAAAAAAAATTCCTTCCTCTAAACAAACAACAAAACTGTACCTGTAACAAAATAATTTAGTAAAATACACCAATAAATACTCTTGCCGATATATTGATACAGCAGGACACAATATCAATACTGTATCTTCACATTAAACGATACGATATATTGATATTTTGATATTTTTGCACACCCCGAGTTGGGAGAGTGTTTGCGGTTTGAATCCCGCTCTGGACGTAAACATCTTTGGTTGAGCGATTAGATTGAATGTTCCACAGTTTGGCAGTGCCGTTCCAGCTGTCATTGTGTCCTCGGGCAAGACACTTAACCCACCTCGCTCAAAGTGTCTGCGTCCACTGGTGTAAGACGCTTTGAGTGCCTTGAAGGTGGAAAAGCGCTGATGTGACCATTTACCACAGCAGTGTCAAACTCAAATTCACAGAGGCCAAAATCAAAAACTAGGAAGTCGTGGGCCAATTTAAATATTTATTGCAGAATTTGAACAACATCTGCATGTTTTCTCTTCTTTCGAGATCTGTAATGTTAAACCTTTTCTTATTAAAATAAATGTTTAATCATAGTTTTGCTTAAACATTGAATCCAGAACAAACAGAATATAAAATAATAACAATATTTTAAATAAATAATGTCTCTATAGTCTCTGTGTGCGGCGGCAGCTCTAATACAGATTTCATATGATCTCACAGGCCAAATATAATTACATCGCGGGCCAAATTTGACCCTCAGGCCTGAGTTTGACATGTCGGTTTTACCATTTTCGTCTGTCTTATTGAAAGCAGAGATAGAAATAAAGAGCCGGGTGTCAGGATCACTGTAGTTGTTGTTTTTTTTCTATTCACGCTTACATCACTACGACGGAGTATAAAGGTCAGATAAAAAAAAAAAATGCTGGTGCTACGAGAATAAAGTCGTAACATTTCGACATTAAAGTCGTAATATTATGAGAATAAAGTCGAAGCCAGAAAAAGTCGTAATTTTACGAGAATAAAGTCGAAGTTAAAATAAAGTCGTAATATTATGAGAATAAAGTTATAATGAGAATCGTAATAAAATCAAAGTCAAAGTGAAAAATGCGGCAGAAGAAGAACCTTGTTTTTCAATATAAAACTAAAAATAAGAAAACAAACAACAATTTTCTTCATTATTTGCGCCTCCGGACTGAACCAGGACTGAACCAGGACTAAACCAGGACTAAACGAGGTCCGAGACCAGACCGGGACTGAGACCAGAACTTAGACAAGGACTGAGTCAGGGACCAAGACTGAGACCAGGGATCAGACAAGAACTGAAAACGGTTTAGTCCTGGTTCAGTCCTGGTTTAGTCCTGTTCAGTCCTGGTTTAGTCCTGGTTCAGTCCTGGTTTAGTCCTGGTTCAGTCCTGGTTTAGTCCTGGTTCAGTCCTGGTTCAGTCCTGGTTCAGTCCTGGTTCAGTCCGTCCTGGTTCAGTCCTGGTTCAGTCCTGGTTCAGTCCTGGTTCATCAGTCCTGGTTATCAGTCCTGGTTCAGTCCTGGTTCAAATTTTAAAGTCACGTAAACGCTATTTCCCATTTCCGTGACTTAAACCAGGACTAAACTAGGATTAAACCGTTTTCAGTCCTGGTCTGGTTCCGGTCTCAATCCTGGTCTTTCTGGTTTGGTTCCAGACTTGATTTAGTCCTGATTCAGTCGAATGAACGATTGATACACAGATTTTTCTCCTTTAGAAAATGCTCCAAATTCTCCATTCTCCACTCGGTTCAGACTTTCCGAGCAGCTGATATTCTCATAATATTATGACTTTATTTTGACTACGACTTTATTCTCATAAAAGTACGACTTTATTCTTGTAAATTTATGACTTTATTCTCGTAAAATTACAACTTTATTCTCATAATATTACGACTTTAATGTCAAAATGTTACGACTTTATTCTCGTAGCGCCAGCAAGTTTTTTTTTTTTTTTATCTGACCCTTATTCTCCGTCGTACATCACAGATCAGGAAGACGTTTGGAAACATGTGATGTTCATGGTAGTAAGTCTGAAAATGTAGGAAAAATGAGAAAATGTTCCAGTTTTCTACATCTCCATGTCACTGTAGTGTTCTGGGTTCATGCGATTAGAAGAGACGAGGCGCCAAATTCCAGATGATTCCAAACAGTCTTCATTTTACCGCCGATCACGTTTCCTTCAGTGGGTTTGGTCACGGTCGGTCGGTGAGCCCAGCGTCGGGAACTACACCGGACGTTGTCATCGCGTGTTTCCAACCGTCTTCCCGGTTTGTGACGTAAACGTGAACAGAGCCGATAATCCACATTCAATTTATCGTGGAGAGTTTTAAGTCTCGTCTTAAGACCCACTTTTATTCTCTGGCTTTTAACACCGCGTGAGTTGTGTGCTCCTCTGTGTTTTTGATTTGTTTTTATTGGTTTTATTGATTTAATTTATTTATTGGTTTATTTATTTCTATTCTATGATTTTGTTTTTATTTTATTTTACTGGTTTTATTAAATTTGTCTGGTTTTATTGTTTTAAGACTAGTATTATTTTAGTAGTTTATTTGATCATTTTAATACTGTTGTTATTATTATGTATTTGTGCAGCACTTTGGAAACTTTTTGGAAACTGTTTGTTTGTGAAATGTGCGACAGAAATAAAGTGGATTGGATTAAAAAGTACAATATATTAAGCCTAAAAGCGTGTGGAGTCAAAAGTCCGGCTTCTTACTGACACAGAAACTTGTCAAAAATGCTCTTGTCTTATCATCGAGAGCTACAAAAGTTTAGATTTTTTTAGATTTTTTGCTCAGCCCTAATTAGGTTTATACTTTCTCAACAGGTTTATCATTTTTAAAATAATTGTAATTTCAATTATGAGTCAAGTAATCGTGGTCATTTTCACCATAACTGATCAGCTGTTCTCTTTTCTCTCCAGACGTTTCTCCGGCGCCGGGCCTCTCCGTGTTGGCCCCCGCAGCGCTGGCCCCGGGGCCCGTGTGCCGACCCGACCCGGAGCCGCCCCTCCTCCTGACGGACGCCGCCTCGGAGCCGGAGCAGGAGCCGGGAGCCGAGGCCGAGCTCGGGCCGGAGGACAAGGAGACGGAGGAGGAGAAGGCGCGGCGGCTGCTCTACTGCTCCCTCTGCAAAGTGGCCGTCAACTCCGCCTCCCAACTCGACGCGCACAACAGCGGTGAGGCTCTCGGGGTTTACTCTGACTGAGAAACAAACGAAGAAGAAGAAGAACTAAGAGTGAGGACTAGGAATAAGGTCACGGTCAAGGGTAACTCCTGATAGATGGTCCGCCACCCGCTTCTTACGGAAGCCGAGAGGGGTCACAACGAACGCAAACGCCGCAACGAATACAAATGCGACAACACAACAAAAAGCCACAACAAACCAAAAAAAAGCCGCAACGGAAATGACCGCGGGACTCTATTTTAATGCAAACGCCGCAACACAAACGCAAATGCAGCAACACGTTAAAAAGCCACAACATGTTAAAAAGCCACAACACAGTAAAAAGCCACAACAAACCAAAAAAAAGCCACAACGGAAATGACGCGGGACTCTATTTTAATGCAAACGCCGCAACAAATACAAACGCCACAACAACGCAAACGCCGCAACACGTTAAAAAGCCACAACACGTTAAAACAACACGTTAAAACAACACAAAAAACAACACGTAAAAAGCCACAACACATTAAGCCACAAGTAAAAAGCCACAACACAACAAAATCAAAGCCAAACTGACTTATTTTAATGCAAACGCCGCAACAAATACAAACGCCACAAGACCACAACGCCATCAAACATTTAAATGCAAACGCCGCAACAAATACAAACGCCACAACACAAACGCAAACGCCGCAACACGTTAAAAAGCCACAACACGTTAAAAAGCCACAACGGAAGTGACCGCGGGACTCTATTTTCCGACGGACCGATCAAGCGGCAACTGAAGAAGAAGAACTACAACGTGAAACGAATAATGATAAAACAATAAATTACTTTTACTTACGTTTCCAACTTCTCCGTTCCTTTACTTTTCACGTTGTAGTTCTTCTTCTTCACTTGCCGCTTGATCGGTCCGTCGGAAAATAGAGTCCCGCGGTCACTTCTGTTGTGGCTTTTTTAATGTGTTGTGGCTTTTTTTGGTTTGTTGTGGCTTTTTTTATTGTGTTGTGGCTTTTTGCGTTTGTGTTGTGGCGTTTGTATTTGTTTTTTTTGCGTTGTTCTTTTTATTTGTATTAAATCTATATTATCTAATCAATAGTCGTCATCAGAGTCAAAAAGAACAAGACAAAAATAGCACACAGAAAGAATAAGTTTGTGTTGAGAAAACTCATTTTCTTCATGAACTAGTTCAAAGTTCAGTTCACAAATTTCAAAATGAACTCGTTTGTTCATAGTTTATAATTGTTTATAGTTAAGAGTTTGTTCATAGTTCCAAAAAATGATCTAGTTCATAGTTGTTGTTTTTTTTTTTCAATTTGTTGCTGCGAATGATTATTGAAATTTGAAATCCAGCAGGGAAAGTTTGCTCATAAATGTGAGTTTTTTCCCTTTGAGCTCTTTTAAATGTTCATCTGATGAGTCCTCGTTTCTCCTACTACAGTCGCCTCCTGCTGCTTTTTTGTTTTGTCTTGTTTCGGTGACGCATGCAGCGATGCGACGCTGGTGGTTAATGTTGTTGCCAGATTGAATGTTTTTCCTCTGAATATCGCGGCTCTTTATGGTGTGTTGAGCCGGGTTTACATCTGAAACACTAAACAAATCTGGCACCAGAATGAACCCTCACAGTTCGTTCATCAGGCAGGAATACAGTGCAGTAGTTCAGTTCACGTTCGCCCCAAAACATGAACATTCGGGTACGACACTGCCGATGGTGCGAGTCTTATCTCCTCAGGCAGGTCGTTTCAAAGCCGAGGCGTCCGGACTGAAAAGACTCAATCACCTTCATCCGCAGCCTGGACTCTGGAACAGTCACAGGGACCTGAGGATTTAAAGCTGCTGGAGGCTCGAACGAGGTTAAAAGTTCTGAAATGTAACTTGGTGCAAGACCTAAACGAGCTTTAAAAGTGATCCTTAAATTCAAAAACACCTATAAATTATAAACAGTTTTACTATATTAAACAGTGATTATTTACTGATTCTGTGAAAGAAATGTAAAAAGTAAACTGCGCGGTGAGGACTAATATTAAAGGTTGTATAGAGGATTTTTTTTAAAGGGAAAAGAAATACAGCGACATTCCTTTTTCAAATGTTGTGCATGTGTGACACCACCTTCTTCCTCCACAGCTCCCTCAGTAGAAACACCTCCTTCCACTGCTTTACTCTAGAAAGCTTGTTTACAGCCAGTGTGTGTTCAGAATTACTGTTGAAGTGACCTGTCTAGAAATAATTTAGCGACCGACAGGTCAGTTTTTAGACCCTTCGTCTGCTTCAGTCGCGCCATCGCTGGAAGAAATCTCAAAGAATCACCTCAGTTTGGCTTTGCTCCTTTTCCCCTTCTCTTCTTCTTTCAGCGACCTCAAAAACGGACTTTCTTTTGCGGCGAACTGGTCGTGGATTCTCGTCCGCCATCGCAACAAACTTTGTGCGAACTACGACGAAGCTACAGTTTAAAAAAGTCTCTAAGAACCATTGCATAAACCACATAATCCCCGCGCCGGTGAGTCAGTTACACTAGAAACATAGGGAGTTTGATTGACAACCTAACAGCCAATAGATAAAGAGGGAGCCTCGTTTTCTATTGGCTGATGTTTCTCTGGCCTCACTACATCCACAGTTGATAGATTTTCGTTCTTTTTTTTTTTGGTCATCATAATTACAAGGCTGCTGCTTCTCTGTAATGGTATTTTAAACTTTCATTGACAATTTGAAACAAAAAAAAAAATCCTCCATACAACCTTTAAACAGTGATTATTTACTGATTCTGTGAAAGAAATGTAAAAAGTAAACTGCGCGGTGAGGACTAATATTAAGATCACTATGTTTTTTTGGTAAAGGGTAACTGTTCTCCTTAAGGTTCCCCACCTGCTTCTTTCTCCGTAGAGATTGTCTAGACCAGGGGTGTCAAACATACGGCCCGGGGGCTGGATCCGGCCCGCCAAGACCTTTAATCTGGCCCTCGGCTGATTTTCTACTAAAATATTTTAATAATAATTTCTATTAAAATCTTGTTAATTTTCTGCGTCGCTGAGCACAGCAGCGTCTCCAGCGCCTCTGTGCGTGGCCCCTCCCAAAACTTTTCAAAAAGTAAAGTGCAGTACTAACAGTTCCAGCATGAACTTTTACTCACTCTTCAGATTTTTGGCCAGAAAAAACAACTTGTCCACATTGTTTGCAGTAAGTGCAGAATTAAAACTACACATAGGCTTAAGGAATGTGCAATAATTAAATCTGCACATAGGCTAAGGGAATGTGCAATAATTATAACTAAAACTACACATAGGCTTAGGGAATGTGCAATAATTATAACTAAAACTACACATAGGCTTAGGGAATGTGCAATAATTAATAGAACAGAAGAATGCAAGGCTTAGTTTTGCCTGTTAAGGATGATTTAAGGGTCCTGTTGGTGCATCACTCGTGGTCATACTGGTCTCATATTTACTTTGTTTTATGGTGTTTGTTTATGTGCTTCTTTGTGTTGTGTTGTCCTGTTTTTTGATAAAACATGTTACCCCCTGTCCCAAGGCAAATTTCTCCCATGGGAGACAATAAAGGATTATCTTATCTTATCTTATTTGCTGCAGGTACAGTGCCCCAGTGACTGAAAATACACTTTCACTAGGGTCAGAGGTCACTGGTGTTGGAGGGCTTCATGCTGGCGAAAGTGAGGACCGTGGCGCGACAACTGTATTTTTGCGAGGATTCACGTGGTTTATAAGGACGTAGTCAAGGCGCGAACTCACTCTTGCACAACCCTGCACCGAACTAAACGTCCCGTAACGACACGTTCAGCACGAACACATGAACCTTTACACCCCAACAGTCTGTGGTTTAAAGGGGAAGAAACAAACAACACTTTAATAATGTTAGAAGCTTTTCCGTTTTGAGTGACTGTGACAAACCCGAGAAGCTCATTGGTTCACTGTTTGGAAACTGGGTCAGAAGTAGAGAATGCGCTCTTCCAAATCACAACTGTAAAAGGTCAGACCCAGGAGAGGTTCCAGAGGCTCTTTACAAAACCTGAATGGTTGAATAGTCGGTTAAGAGCATTCACTTCCCACACAAAGGACTCGGCCGTGAAAAGGACGGAACAGTGTGTCTTTGTGGAACACTGGGTAAAGTCGACTTCTGTTCCCTGTACGCGCCGCGCGAAAATAAACGTTTCACCTGCGTCGCCATGGGAACTACTCATACAGTGACATCCTGCTCTGTAAGACTCAAACCACACTGAAAATACAGAAAGACAGAACATCATTGAGCTATTTTTACTTTTACTCTTTAAAGGTGCACTGTGTAACTCTTCTCGTCTCCGTGAAGAGGTTGTTGCTTCGCCTGGAATGTTCCTCAGTGTGGCATTAAGCTCAGCAGGTGGCGCTACAGGTCAGATCTGCAGATCATCACAAGGAAGGAACACAGCGTTTTAACCTTTGGAGACAGACAGACTAATAATCCAGACTTACTCAAACGTGTGTGATTTAAAGAAACTCACCCCCAGGTCTGTTTTTGAGGAGGTAACAGGATTCGAACACAGCTTAAAGCTCACAGGAGTTCATTTCGCCGCGTGCCTCCTCCTCCTCCTCCTCAGCCCTGTCAGAGGTTTGATGGGGTTTGAGCTCCGGAGTGTTTCCCAGTCCGACCTCAGGCTCCAGGCTCCGCTCTGATCTTTATGAGGATGTTTACGGCCGTTTAGGACTCGCTCTGTCATGGGGTCAGGCCAGGTGGAACTCTGCTGCTCCAGGGCTCCACAGAAACTCCATTCTTACAAAAAAAAACACCAAAAACTTCATGCTAAATCAGTATTTTTGTTGTCCTCAATCACAGTGTTTAATCCAGGTCTATTTTCTCTCTGTAATGTCGTATTAAACAACTTTTTGGAGCTTTTTACCATGTTATAACTTTGTTCACTCATCAAAAACACGTCTGCAGAGGTTTTAGAGTCATTCATGTATGTTTGAGTAATCTAGTGATCTCTCCAGGGCCATATTCAAACTCTTTTCACGGTCAGCCAAGAAGACAATTCTCTGTCAAAATAAAAACATTATACAAAATTGTACACAACAACCTAACAAATCAGTAGTTTCTTTAGCGGATTAGCTGATTGTGTTGTGATGCTCTGAAGGGGGAGTGACTAAAGCCAAATTTATGGTCGTGCATCAAATTGAGAGTCTGCGTCACCTTGAACCCCCTCTGCAGAGTGTCTGTGTTGACCGACGTTCACCTCCGAAATTTTGTAACTACACGTCGAACCGGGCTGTGATTGGTCGTCTCTAAATCCATGTGTCATTCATTCATTCGTTTTTCAATATAAAACCAAAAATGAGAAACTGAAAAAATAACAGTTTTCTTCATTATTTGTCTCCAAAACCAAAATGAAAAAACAGATAATGATTCGTTTTTTTTTTTGGTTTTCGATTTTGTGTTTAAATGAAAAATGGAAAAAACGGTTTCCTGTTTACGTGACGTCCGTGACTGCGATGTCGAACTTTTGCGCTGCATACGGACTGAACCAGGACTGATCCAGGTCCGGGACCAGACCGGAGCCAGACCAGGACTCAGACCGGGACCAGACCGAAACTGAGACCGAGACCAGACCGGGACCAGACCGGGACTGAGACTGGGATCAGACCGGGACTGCGACCAGGACTGAGACCGAGACTAGGCTGGGACCAGACCGGAGGCTCAGAGCCCATGGCAGAGCCGGAGCTCGAAGCTGAGGCTCGGACCCTGCAGAGGCTCGGAGTCAAAGGTCAGAGTTCACTCTGGTCCTGGTCTGGTCCCGGTCTGGTCCTGGACCTGGATCAGTCCTGGTTCAGTTCGTATGCAGTGCAAAAGTCCGACATCGCAGTCACAGAAGTCACGTAAACAGGAAACGGACGTTATCTATTTTTTCCATTCTTCATTTAAACACAAAATCGAAAACTGAAAAAAACGAATCATTATCTGTTTTTTCATTTTGGTTTTGGAGACAAATAGTGAAAAAAAATGTTGTTTTTTTCTTTTTCTTATTTTTGGTTTTATATTGAAAACGTTTTTTGACGTTTTGGTGTGAACAGCCCTTTAGGCAAGACACTTCACCCACTTTGCCTTCTGTAAAAGTTGTGTGTGTGTGTGTGTGTGTGTGTGTGTGTGTGTGTGTGTGTGTGTGTGTGTTACATTTTTTTTATTTTTAATAACTTTAAACCCAGTGTTGCCAGGAGAAAGCATCTGGCATTTATCCCACCACCAAAAGCCAAGAGACGAACAAAGTGTGGAGAAAGTGAACATTTTCCGAGCCAAAATAAACGCAAATTGTTGCAATCAGTGAGCTATAATTGGTGCACGCTTTGTGAGATTTTTGGTTAAAATTGGAACTGGAATATTTTAGTTTTTGGTGGATTGATTCAAAACAACAACAACAAATAAATAAATAAATAAAATAGAAAAAGTAATGTTTTACAAACTCTCCTGTTTCTCTGATTATTTTCTCCAAATGTTCCATCAAAATGATTCACACAAAATGATTCAAACCAAGAATTACGCCTTTGGGTTGAAGACAAAATCTGCAGGTTTATCTCAGGGTCCCATGTGTCCTGGAAATTCTGGAAATCCTGGAAAATAATTATGTTTTCCAGACAAAGCACATGGAAAATGATTTTAAAAAGGCCACAGTTTGTTTTACTGTATTAGTCCAGTTCTTTGTACATGGATAAGTGAGTGCGACGTCGCCCACAGCGTTCAGATCCAGTCAAATGAAGCTCATCGATGCTGCAGTTATAATGACGAATTTGGAGCTGAGTTTCAGACAATGTTGGGAAGGTGACTTTTAAAATGTAATCCCCTACAGATTACAGATTACACACCCCAAAATGTAGTTTGTAACGTAATCCATTAAATTACTTAAAGTGAGTAATGTAATCTGAATACTTTGGATTACTTGATTTGCTGTAGAGAAACAAAGACGAGGAAATCTTCACATAAGATGTTTTGTCTGATAAAAGAAAATAAAAAGCCCAGACTTTACTGAACCAAATAAAAAATATTATTGATAGAAGAAAAAACACGTCCACACAGCAGGATTTAGTCCTGTTTTAATCCGGTTTTAGACCTGGTTTAGACCTGGTTTACTCCTGGTTTAGACCTCGTTTAGTCCTGGTTTAGACCTGGTTTAGTCCTGGTTTAGTTCTGTTTTAATCCAGTTTTAGTCCTGGTTTAGACCTGGTTTAGTCCTGGTTTAGTCCTGGTTTAGTCCTGGTTTATTTCTGTTTTAATCCAGTTTTAGTCCTGGTTTAGTCCTAGTTTAGTCCTGGTTTAGTCCTGGTTTAGACCTGGTTTAGACCTGGTTTAGTCCTGGTTTAGACCTGGTTTAGTCCTGGTTTAGACCTGGTTTAGTCCTGGTTTAGACCTGGTTTAGTCCTGGTTTAGACCTGGTTTAGTCCTGGTTTAGTCCTGGTTAGTCCTGGTTTAGTCCTGGTTTAGTCCTGGTTTAGACCTGGTTTAGTCCTGGTTTAGTCCTGGTTTAGTCCTGGTTTAGTCCTGTTTAGTCCTGGTTTAGACCTGGTTTAGTCCTGGTTTAGACCTGGTTTAGTCCTGGTTTAGTCCTGGTTTAGTCCTGGTTTAGTCCTGGTTTAGTCCTGTGGTTTCCTGGTTTAGTCCTGTTACCTGTTTAGTCTGGTTTAGACCTGGTTTAGTCCTGGTTTTAGTCCTGGTTTAACCTGGTTTAGTCTGGTTTAGTCCTGGTTTAGACCTGGTTTAGTCCTGGTTTAGACCTGGTTTAGTCCTGGTTTAGACCTGGTTTAGTCCTGGTTTAGTCCTGGTTTAGTCCTGGTTTAGTCCCAAATGTGAAAACAATAAAATCCTGCTGTGTAATCCATTTATTTCAACAAAGTAACTGTAATCCAATTACCACTCACTGAAACAGTAACTGTAACTGAATACAGTTACTCATCATTTGTACTCTGATTACATAACTCTGGTACATGTAATCTGTTACTCCCCAACACTGGTTTCACATTAGGAATTGTTTGGTTTTACTGGATAAATGAATAAACTTTTACTTCCACCTGTTAGACTTAGACAAATTATTATTTATTTATTATTTATTGCTCCACAAGGGAAATTATTTGGACACAGGAGTCACACATCACAGAAAAAATATATAAATGGTAATAATAAATTCTAAATAAGTTGCAAAAAAAAAAAAAAAAAAAAAAAAAAAAAAAAAGCAAGAGACAGGTGTCAAAAAAGACATAAGTATAAATGCAAATGTTCAAGTCAAAATAAAATACAAAGATAATTAATAAAATATAAAAAGCAGCAGTTTTTAGTTTGTTTTTTAACTCAAATCCACAAAAATGCAGGAAATGACCTATGACTTGTGACCTCTGACCTGAAGGAGAATCCCAGACTCTCTCCAGATTTCTTTCATCTTGGCGGCTCAGCGGGACCTCGGCGGGACCTCGGCGGGACCGGTCTGTTTCTGTTACAAGTGCAATTCTAGACCAAGTACCTTTTTTTGCGTGTTTAAAAGAAGTTGAAGTGATTTGGGTTCACACATGTCCTCCACATCAAGGAACCACACACACATTCTGTGGGGAAGCTGGCCCAAGTGGTCAAAATGAGAGTCCAGTGCAAAGTTGTCCTTCACCAAACCAAATTCTTTATTGGATCCTTCCAAGTCGTGGGCAAAATTATTCACATATTTACAAAAAAGAACTGTGCTTAACTAAACAAAAGCAACAGAAAATAACGCAACACAAGAAAATACCCGCAGGCACCTGGCTGCACTGATGGTGACCTCCTACTGATTAAACTGCCTCTACTTATATACCCCCCAGAGAGGAAGTCCCTCCCCCTGGGTTCACACCAACTTACGGGGAAAACTGTAGCAATTTCCTTTCCTTACTGGTGCTGCCTTCAATTATTTTCTGAAGCCTAATCCCCCTTTTAAACTGAACAGTGTCCAACTTAACTAGACACACTGAAACCAAAATTCTAATAACCCATTTGATAAAACAAAGAACCATTTCCGAGGCTTCCCTCCACATGGTCTGGGCCAACACCTCCCCCTGAGCCTATAAATATGGCTGCCAAAGGACACGCCCCCTCTTTTGTTCCCAGACCATGTGGAGTCACAGGTAAAGGTGGTAAGTTTAAACAAAAATGAAGGGATATAACCAAATAAAATGAATTTAAAGTAACTGTGTGAATGTGATCAATTAAACAAAGACTAAATAAAACAAACCCGGGATAGTTATTATTTAGCTGTTTAGTTGATATAGATGTAACTGAACTAAGGTGAAAAAATGGGGACAAAGGCCGTCTTTGTCACACATTCACACACACATTCATACACCAGTGCACATGGAAACTGGAATCACACCTCCAACCTGTGGGCCAGTGGACTCTCTGATGACTAAAACTGTCCTGGAAAAGTCCTGGAACATGATTTCAGGCCTTGTGTGGGAACCCTGTTTGTCGACCAGGCTGGTTGAACTGAAGCGCCGTGTTGTTGACAGTGTTTCTTGTTTTGTGTGGCGCAGGTACGAAGCACAAGACGATGCTGGAGGCGCGCAGCGGCCTGGGCTCCATCAAGTCCTTCCCTCGAGCCGGAGTGAAGAGCAAACTGAGCCCCGTGCCCGGATCCTCCACGGGACTTCAGAACAAAACCTTCTACTGCGAGATCTGCGACGTCCACGTCAACTCCGAGACGCAGCTCAAGCAGGTAACAGCGCAGACTCAACACAGACAGACTGAACACCAGGACTGAACACCAGACTGAACACCAGACTGAACACCAGACTCAACACCAGACTCAACACCAGACTGAACATGAGACTCAACACCAGACTCAACGACAGACTCAACACCAGACTGAACACCAGACTCAACACCAGACTCAACACCAGACTCAACACCAGACTGAACACCAGACTGAACACCAGACTCAACACCAGACTGAACATGAGACTCAACGACAGACTGAACACCAGACTCAACACAACCGACAGACTGAACACCAGACTGAACACCAGACTCAACACCAGACTCAACACCAGACTGAACATGAGACTCAACACCAGACTGAACACCAGAGACTCAACACACTCAGACTGAACCAAGACTGAACACCAGACTGAACACCAGACTCAACACCAGACTGAACATGAGACTCAACGACAGACTGAACACCAGACTCAACACCAGACTCAACGACAGACTCAACACCAGACTGAACATGAGACTCAACACCAGACTGAACATGAGACTCAACACCAGACTGAACACCAGACTGAACACCAGGACTCAACACCAGACTCAACGACAGACTCAACACCAGACTCAACACCAGACTCAACACCAGACTCAACACCAGACTCAACACCAGACTCAACACCGGACTGAACACCAGACTGAACACCGGACTGAACACCAGACTCATAACGAGACTCACCGCCAGACTCAACACCAGACTCAACACAGGACTAACCTGAGCAGACGTGTGGGGAAAGGGTTTAAAGGAACTGTATGTAGCTGCTGCTCTAGTTTTGTTTAGTTTAGAAAACTTTATTTATCCCCAAGGCAGTTGTGTTTGCAGTCACAAACTACAGCATAAAAAAAACACACACATTTCACACAAGTGCTCGTACAGTTATGATCAACAGAGCTGAGCTTTAACTGAGGCATAAGGTGCAAATGTGGCACAAAGTGCAAAGGCCAAAACAGAACATTAGCACAAATTAAACAAATTCTAAAAATCTCTGTGTTTTGAGCTGAATGGAAGAGGGAATAAAGGAATTAGCAAATCTATTTGTTTTCCTGTTTTTGTAAGGTGGTGCCTCCCATCAGGGAGAACTTCTCTTTTAGGATGTGATCTAAGAGTTTTAAAAAAGGGTGTTGGCTTTTGTCTGTTTAGGTCGTACCAACCCAAACGAGAGACTCATCTGTGACTCATTCTGTTTTCTGACTGGATAATCGTCTTGGAACCAAAACACCAAATTATAACATAAAAAACGTGTTCATCAAACTATATGTGACCAGCAGAGGGCGCTTGAGCTGTGATTCATTATTTTAAAATATCACAAAGCCGCTCCAGACTTGGCTCAGAGACACTGACGCTCTGCATATTGTAACAGGCACCACAGGTTCAGACTAATTGAAGTGACAGAGGCAATAATGTTAAGACATTTAATTAAATACTTTTCTTAAGTTACTTGAGGGCGTCCCATGAGACCCTCATGGCCACAGAACAAAGTCCATAATTATATTTCAGAAATAGATCAGAGCCATGAGAATGTCCTCGTGCGGCAGGACGACCAAGGACAGAGAGAGAGAGAGAGACTCTCCGCCGCAGGAGCAGGTGAGAATTACATCAGCATAAGTCATAAACAAAATAAAATCAAAGATTCAATGGAGCTTACACAACATCATCAAAACAGAAAAACAGCAGTGAGAGGGCGGATTCAGCACAGAGCCACTGCAGATAAAACAGCCGAGCACTCAGTCCAACGAGGTTCTTCTGATCATTTATGTTTTAGGTTCTTTTTCAGATCAAGAGTTTGTTTTCATGTTGTTTCTGTGACGTGTCGTTCAGCTGATTTAAACAGGTTTTGGTGCTGTTTTCCTACTGGTGGCGGCAGGAACGAGGAATTTAAAATCAAAATCTTCCACACAGCTCCTTTAAAGAGACTATATTTGGTTTGTGATCGATGTTCTAATGTAGTTTCCTCATCACAAACAGACCTGGAGATGTGTTTTGTTTCATTCATATGTTTAAACCACAAACCTGCAGATTTAGGCTGAGTTCTTCTCTGAACAGAAAACATTCACTGTTCCACCTTGTGATGTCACCTTGTGCGATGACCTTGTGTGTTTATCTCCTTAATAAATCTTCACTGGAATCATTTGGATAATTCTCTACTGAACTGAAGGTAAAAGGAGGTAACACAGAACAGAGCGTTTTGAGCTTTGGGGACACAGACAGACTAATAATAAAGTGTTACTCAAACAGGCCCTGGGAAATTCAACTAAAAACAACTTAAGAAATCTAGGAGTATTTTTTGATGATGCGATGTCTTTAGAAAAACTGCTTTTTCCAAATGCGAAACACATCTAAACTTTGCACGATGATTTCTAAAGTCAAGTTAGAGATGGTCATTTGTGTCCAAAACAGTCCAAAACTCTGCCCCAAGGTTCTGACCCGCACCAGGAGGAGAGCACATATCACTCTGACCTTAAAATCCTTACATTGACTCCCTGTTTTTTTTTCATGTCCTCTTTAAGACCCCGGTGCTGACCTTTAGCCTACGTGGCCAGACTCCTGTCGATACCTCAGACCTGATAAAGCCGTTCACCTCGGCCCGGAACCTGAGGTCTACAAGCCAAAACCTGCTAATGGTCCCGCTGACAAGATTTACAACGCGAGGTGACAGATCCTTTCAAGCCGTCTCCCTGAAACTCTAGACCACAGGTGTCAAACATGCGGCCCGGGGGCCTTTAATCTTTTTCAGCATGTGAGCTACTTATAAAATGACCAGGTCAAAATGAATCGACCTAAAATTGTTTTACTACAAAGCCATGTTAAAACATTGCTTAAACTGGTCTGCACTGAAACACTCTGCGCCGCTCTTTTGAACCCTCAGCCACAGTTTGAGAACCTCTGCTTTAAGAAAACTTCCACTGGGACAGAGAGAAAGAAAGTGAAGAAAGTGGGTAGAATTTTTAAATCTGAACAACTAAAAACATTTCTCTTTGAACAAGTGTCCCCGCCCGCTCAGGTTTCGTGCTGCTATGACATGATATGGCAAAGAAGAATTTCAATTTGTCGACTGGACAAAAGTTTATTTGGTCGAATATGTTTCGCAGCTCATCCAGGCTGCTTCTTCAGTTGTGGTCAGAATGTTGGCCTGTTGAACTGCACTGAGTGTGGTGCATAAATCCATTCAGGGGCCAGATCCCATATTCAGTTTCAGAGTAGTTAGTTAGTTCCTCCCTGCAGACAGATATAAGGAAGTGTCCACCAGCGTCTGACCACAACTGAAGAAGCAGCTTGGAGGAACTGAGAAACGTCTTCAACCAAGAGGGATTTTTCATACTTTTGAATGTGTGAAGAATCCCTCAGTCGTCCAGGCAGAATCCACGGCAAGGAGAAAATTTAATTTGTCGCCAGGACAAAAGTTAATTTGGTTGAAGATGTTTCTCAGCTCATCCAAGCTGCTTCTTCAGTTCTGGTCAGACGCTGGTGGACACTTCCTTATATCTGTCTGCAGGGAGGAGCTAACTACACTGAAACTACTCTGAAACTAACACACACACTTGTTTACAGTTTCTGTTTGTTAGTTCGGCCTATTGACCTGTACAGGGTGTGGAGTCTAAGGCTGCGTTCAGACTGCAGCCTGAAGTGACCCAAATCCGATTTTTGGCTTCTATGTTCCTGTATCTGATCTTTTAATGTCAGTCTGAACGACACAGATCCGATTTTTTCAAATGTGACCCAGGACACTTGGATATGTGCTCCTGAAACTGATACATATCTGATCTTTTGACATGCGACTTCAGTCTGAACGGCCAAAGTGCATTCATCCACCTACACTTTATCAACAAGACACAAACGTCACTATTCTTCGCTGAAGTAGGCGAAAATTGTTAATGAACTCCGTGTCACTGAAGCACATCACCACTCACCACTCTTGGCTCCGTCTCCACATCCACACGTTCCTTTCAACGGACTGAACCACAAAACACCACGACCAAAAACCTCGTCCTTCTCCTTCTCAATCTCCTCCTTAAAACAAGTAAGTTGTTCATGTTCTGGCTCCGGTACGAGAGGAACTTTAAAATCTCCAGGTGCTCGATGCTCGTGTCCATGTTTGGACAACTTCTGTAAACACGGAGACGCTCGCTGCGGTTGACGTCGTCGTGTCTCCAGTGTCACATGTGGGACACTTTCGGGCCGTTTAATGTTCACACAGGAGATCACACACAAGTCACATTTAATTGGAAATGTGAACGACCTTGCAAAAACATCGGATTTCACAAAAAATTCTGAATTGAGAGTTAAGCCCTGCAGTCTGAACGTAGCCATAGTTTCAGTGTAGTTCAGTGTAGTTAGCTCCTCCCTGCAGACAGATATAAGGAAGTGTCCACCAGCGTCTGACCGGAACTGAAGAAGCAGCTTGGATGAGCTGAGAAACGTCTTCAACCAAACTAACTTCTGTCCAGTCGACAAACTGAATTTTCTCCTCACCGTAGATTCTAAATGTATCTTCTGCTGTTCTTATCTTTTGTATGTGAAGCACTTTGTGAGCCATGTCTGTGAAAAGCACCATATAAATAAACTTTACTGACTAATGCCGGGCGTACACTGTGCGATATTTTCGGTCGTGTGACTCAGCCCCAGCTTAAACTGTACAACCAAATCACAGGGTTTAAAAGTTCACAGCTCACGAATCATGTTCTCACACTGAACGAACCGATGCTCGGATGCGACTTGCCTGCTCACACTGTACGTTCACATAACGACCGGAGTTGTCAAAGTTGTTGTTCTGGAAGTAGAAAACCACAAAGAAGAAAACCACGGAATTAGAAAACCACAGATGTGCGGAGACACAATGCTGAGCCACTTCTGTGTCCGCACATGCTCAGTCTGCCAGATTCTGGCAAATCGGCTCGTGGAACAACTTCAACAGAGCGAAATCCTCACGAGAGGCGACTGGATTTCAAACAAGTTTGATTTTCTTGCGACCTACGAATGTCGATCGGGAGCTGGTCGTGAGTCATTAATTGGTTCTCTTTACCCCATGTAAACTACACGAAGCACGACACACGATGAAGCCAAAACTCGGCCTGATCCCCAAAACAGTCGCACGAGCGAAAAATCGGCTCAAAAAGGGTCAAAAATCGCACAGTGTACGCCCGGCCTTAGGCTACGTTCAGACTGCAGGGCTTAATGCTCAATTCCGATTTTTTTGTGAAATCTGATGTTTTTGCGAGGTCGTTCACATTTCCAATTAAATGCGACTTGTATTCGATCCCCTGTGTGAACAGTAAACGGCCCAAAAGTGTCCCACATGTGACACTGGAGACACGACGACGTCAACCGCAGCGAGCGTCTCTGTGTTTACGGAAGTTGTCCAAACATGGACGCAGCATCGAGCACCTGGAGATTTTAAAGTTCCTCTCGTACCGGAGCCAGAACATGAACAACTTACTTGTTTTAAGGAGGAGATTGAGAAGGAGAAGGACGAGGTTTTTGGCCGTGGTGTTTTGTGGTTCAGTCCGTTGAAAGGAACGTGTGGATGTGGAGACGGAGCCAAGAGTGGTGAGTGGTGATGTGCTTCAGTGACACGGAGTTCATTAACAATTTTCGCCTACTTCAGCGAAGAATAGTGACGTTTGTGTCTTGTTGATAAAGTGTAGGTGGATGAATGCACTTTGGCCGTTCAGACTGAAGTCGCATGTCAAAAGATCAGATATGTATCAGTTTCAGGAGCACATATCCAAGTGTCCTGGGTCACATTTGAAAAAATCTGACCTGTGCCGTTCAGACTGACATTAAAAGATCGGTTACAGGTCACATAGAAGCCAAAAAATCGTTTTTGATGATTTAACAACATTATAACACGTCTCAAGCTCACGAGAGTCCATTTTGCATAATATACGACCTTTAAACATAATCCAAAATATGCAAAGCTGTTTTTTTTTCATAGAGTATTTTCACAAACTTTTCGTCCGTGCTCAGCAGTCGGCTTTAGCTTGTTTCCTCACTCCAGCTTTGATGTTTGTGTTGTGGATCACTACAGCTCGCTCACACCACAGCCCAGGGATTTCAGACTAAAAATAATCTGCTGAGTCGCCTTTGGGGGTCAATCGCAGACCACTTTGAGCGCCGGCCATTTTCTGCGTGTGCCCAATCCTCCGTGACCAATCGCCCCCAGCGTCTCCGCGCTCCGGGCCGGGGGGAGGGAGCCGCGGTCAGATTCGCTCCTCTGTCAGCACGTCTGCAAACGCGCCGGGTTATGGTTCAAGTGAAAGTGATTGTACGAGTTTATTTCTCTGCGGTGGCGCGGTGGCTCTTGTATCATCAGCTTAGGTTTGACAAAAGGCAGATTTTCACAGGGAAAGTTCGTGATCTGTTTTGTTAAAGGCTTTTGCGGACGGCGAGCGCTGCTGACTTCACTTACGGGGGAAGATTTTCACTTAAAACCACAGCTGTTCTAAAACCTCCAAGAAGTGTTATGAAGTCATTTTGAACCGCACAACTGCACGACAATGCAGTTTGACGATCTCATATTTCATTCTCATATTTATGGGTTTATAGATTTAGATTTTAATGGAGCTGTTTGTAGCCTGAACTCTTATAATCACAACTGAACGTGTGTCTCCAGAGTCTTCACCTGCAGATAGAGATGCATCCAAGTTTGTTTCATTCTCAGTTTATAACCAGGTCATGCCTCCTGTGAAAGTTCAGATTCTCCAGAATTCACTGACGGAGAAAGGCTGCAGACTGACAATAGGTGCTGGGATTTAGTAGCCAGGCTGGCGCCACCTAGTGCCTCCGCTCAATTTAATTTCTCTCCAGCAACTAGATTAGGAATCAGAATTCACTAGACCACAGGTGTCAAACATAAGGCCTGGGGGCCGGATCCGGCCCTCCAAGACCTTTAATCTGGCCCTCGGCTGATTTTCTACTAAAATATTTTATTTATATTTTCTATTAAAATATTGGTAATTTTCTGCGCCGCTTAGCATAGCAGTGTCTCTCCAGCGTCTCTGTACGTGGCCCCTCCCACCACAGCAGCACAAATGAAGACGTGCCTCTTTCCAAACGCTCTTAAAGGACGATCGTTTTGACCTCATCAGCAAATTGTCAAAAATGAGAAAAGTGGAGCCGAGTGCAGGATTTTCCAAGAAAAACTGACTTATTCCTATTTGCATACAAGTTAATGTTAAAACATTGTGTTGAAATTGCATTTTTCTTAAAGTTTCAGGTTGTTCATAATATTATAATATTTTGTAAAAGAAAAAGTTCATCAATTAAAAAAGATTTCTGCAATAGATTTGTGTTTCTCTGCACAAATATTTGAACTTATTGCTATTTTGGGGTTTATATGACATGAGTTTTCTGATCCGGCCCCTTTGGGATCAAAGTCGGCCGGATACGGCCCCCGGACCAAAATGAGTTTGACACCCCTGATCTAGACAGTTCGCAAAAACCCCGGAAGTGTGAGTTCGGGCACCAGCCAATCAGCGAAGAGCCAGAGATTTTGTGTTGTCAACGATTCCCGAGATCGAGGATTTAGTTTGATTTAGATTGTTTGGTGAATTTTATCAAGAGGAAAGACGTTATTGTCCTTCTTCCTACGGGATTTGAGAAAAGCTCAATATACCAGTTACCCCCGTTACATACGTCACGACCAAACAGCAGCGATTGATTAAATAAAACAAGTACCAAGTACCAAGTTTACCATTGAGCAAATGAATCATAATGCAGTGAGTAATGAATCAGCTGAGGGGTTTAGGGAGTGACCATTCAGATTTGTCTTTATTTTGATCAAAATCCAAAATAAGAAAGTTCCATTAATTACACAAGTATGACCAATTGCCCCCAGATACAAGGGAGATGTGATCAAACCATTGACCATTGAACTGCCTGGACTCTCTCGAGCTCCGGAACCGCCTGGACTTCCCTCGAGCTCTTGAACTGCCCAGACTCCCTCAAGCTTCTGACCCGCCCGGACTCCCTCGAGCTCCCAAACCACCTGGACTCCCTCGAGCTCCCAAACCACCTGGACTCCCTCGAGCTCCCAAACCACCTGGACTCCCTCAAGCTCTGAACCGCCCGGACTCCCTCGAGCTCATGAACCGCCCGGACTTCCTCGAGCTCATGAACTGCCCCGATTTCCCTCGAGCTCCTGAACCGCCTGGACTTCCTCGAGCTTCTGAATCGCCTGGACTTCCTCAAGATCCTGAACCGCTCCCTCGAGTTCCTGAACCGCCCGGATTTTCTCAAGCTCCCGAACCGCCCAGACTCCCTCGAGCTCCTGAACCACCCGGACTCCCTCGAGCTCCTGAACCGCCCGGACTCCCTTGAGCTCCCGAACTGCCCGGACTTCCCTCGAGCTCCTGCCTTTAGAGGAGGATTTCAAATGTCACGGGTGGTGCAGTGTGTCGAGCATTAACCCAACAACCAGAAATGTAGTGCTATCAATCTAGTTAGAACCTGATCTCTGTCATTCTGTCATTGTGTCCTTGGGCAAGATATTCGACCCACGTTGCTAAAATTATGCTGGCTGCTACGGCTGAAAGATTAATTGTTATCGAATCACAATTTGAATGAAGGTAATTAGCAAATCGCAAAGGTTACACTTTTTGAAGTACCATAAATTCCTCCACAAACAATAAAATCTCCAGTCTTAATCTGCACAAAAGCTGCTGACCCTGTAGTTTAGATCTGTATTTCTGAATTTTTATTTTTTTTTGGTCAATTCTCGTATTACTCTATTTTCTGATCTAGTGTTGTTTCGTCAGCACAAACAGACCTGGAGTTGTGTTTTGTTTCATTCTCACAATCTAAATATGCAGGATTTGTGTGTCAAACATTTGTTCTTCCCTCAAACAGAAAAAAAATCCACCTTGTGATGTCACGTGGTGAAACACGAAGTGCTCCACTGTGTTTTTAAACTCCACACACCTTCACTAGAATCATTTGGAGAACTTCAGCCCTGGAATTTCCAATCTCTACTGAACTAAAAGTAAAAGGAGCTGTTAAAAACTGTTGCTCACTGGTTTTTAGTTTTTTGCTTAGAGTTTCTTAGTGCTGCTGCTGAGGAACTTTTACACGGCCATTTTCATTTTAAAGTTCTTCCAGACGAGTCTTTCGGCGAATCATTCAGTGAAGTAAGAGGAGCGAGACTTCGGCCGACCACGTGAGATGCAACGTGTCCGAGCCGTCGCTCTGCACAAACGCACAGCGCGTCGGGCACCAGGAGCTTTCAGGGCACCGCTGCCTCGTCCATCGCTCTTCGTCACAACCCCCCGTCCCACTTTTCATCCGCAAGAAGCCGGAGCCACATTCTTAATAATAATAATATTCTAGTATGCCTTAGCAACTTGCTTTGTGCAGAAAAAAAAAAAAAAAAAGGTTCTAGGAATTGACAAAGTGCACAAAAGTGTTTTCTGGTTGTTTGTTCTGTTTCTGTTTTTATTGTTTATGACTGAGATTCTCATTTTTATATCAAACAGGAAACATTAAAGCCCTGGCAGTGGAAATACATTTCAGTGCTGTATTTGATTAGATTAGATTTTTTTTTTGTTGAGATTTACACTGAACACTTTATTTTACTGCTGCTGATCACGTGCACTTTACTTTGAATTCAATTCATTGAGTTAGATTCTAGGAACTGATAAACTGTACTAAAAGTGGTCAACAAAGGAGTCCATCCATCCATCCATTTTTGTCCGCTTATCCGGGGCCGGGTCTCAGGGGCAGCAGTTCTAAGCAGGGACTCCCAGACTTCCTTCACCCCAGACACTTCCTCCAGCTCCTCCGGTGGGACCCCGAGGCGTTCCCAGGCCAGACCAGAGACATAGTCCCTCCAGCGTGTCCTGGGTCTTTCCCGGGAGAACAAAAGAGTCAACAAAACAAAAGAGTAAGATTCTCCAAAGGAAGAAGTATAAACATGGACTTTACAGACTCGTCCCCTGCTGCTGTATAAAGAAATTCTGTTTGTACAATAAATGTGGCACTTTCATTTACATTTCCAATAAAAGTCAATATACGCTACTTTTAAATTCATTTATTGGTTTAGTGTATAACATGCGAATAATCATGCTTAATCACAAGAACTCATGCGACTAATGTGATTAAGATGTTTTTAAATTTTGCCCAGCCCTACTTAAAGTCTAATCTATTGTCAGTAAAAACACAATTTCATTTTTCCCAAATTGTGCAGCCATAATGTCCAGAGAGGAAGTGCATCGGACTTTAAAAAACAAGTCTGGTTTGCCGTATGTCCTCCCCCCCCCCCCCCGTCCTTACACCTGCCCTGGTTTTCTCGCCTGTCGTCTCTGCTGGGCCCTGTCAGCTGGAGGACAGGTGTATTTATAGTCCTGTCC
>NW_026571447.1:39284570-39367814 GCF_026225935.1 Boleophthalmus pectinirostris
GTTCAAAATCCTTCAGTCGTCTTAAAAAACGTTTTATAATCGTTCGCTTCGGCTCCTCTCCAGCTCCTCTTGCTCTGATTGGTCAAAGCGATCACGTGATACACGAGCCCGCGCTCCGTGTGTGTGGTCGCGGCCCACAAACACCAGACGTACCTCACCGGGCTGAAGGCGAATCTGGGATCATGCGTCATCGAGCCCATTAACTTGAATGTTCGGCCATTTTGGAACCCAGGGACTTGGCTGACGGTCTGAACAGAAGACGCAAAAGTGGCGTTGCGTCTTCGCTTATTATTCCGCATTTACTCGAGTGTTTTCAGGAGTAAATCTGCTGCAGACGGTGACGCAAAAGTGTGTGGAATTGGATTGGGTTTGTTTTTACTTAAAGCAACAAGAGCGACTTTGGACATAGAAGTTTTCACGTCGCACATTTTCATCATTCTTCTCTGTTCATTAGTCAGTGTGTGGAGGCAAAACAACTTTCTCCAGCTAAACTCTGACAAGACTGAAGTCATAGTGTTTGGTCCACAGAAACAAAGGGACAGTGTCAGCATCACCTCCAGTCTCTCTCTCTAAAACCTTCAAATCAGGCAAGAAATCTAGGGGTAATAATGGACTCAGACTTGAACTTTAACTGCCACATCAAGTCAATAACATCTGCAGCCTTTTACCATCTAAAAAACATAGCAAAAATCAACGGTTTACTGTCTAAATCAGACTTGGAGAAACTTATCCATGCGTTTGTCTCCAGTAGATTAGATACTGTAATGTTCTGCTCACTGGTCTCTCCAAACGAGCTGCGAGACGCTGCAGAACATCCAGAACATCCACAACATCCAGAACATCCAGAACATCCAGAACATCCAGAACGCTGCAGCTCGGGTCCTGACTCGAACTAGGAAGTGCGAGCACATGCTTCCTGGTCTCAGGTCTCTGCTCTGGCTCCTGTGGCTCAGAGACTTTAAAGCAGCTCTGTTTGTACAAGTGTCTCCATGGCCGAGCACCAAAGTCCATCTGTGACATGTTAGTGTCATATGAACATCTCACACTCTGAGGAGCTCAGGGACCAACTCCTGCTGGTGCCCAGAGTCACGACTAAACAAGGGGAGTCAGAGTTTCAGGTTCATGCAGCTAAAACCTGGAACAGTCTGAACATGTGAGACAGACTCTTCTGTGACGCTGTTTAAATCCAGACTCTAAACATTTCTGTTTAACTGTGCAAATAACTGAAAGGTTTTCATTCCGCACTCTTCTCTCCAATTTATGTCTCTCTTTTTTAATGTTAATCTTCATGATTATTTATGTTTTGATTAGTTTTTATTATGATTTTAATGTATTTCTTATTCTGTAAAGCACTTTGAATTACTTTGTGTACGAATTGTGCCGTACAAATAAACTTGCCTTGCCTTCATTACTGGTTCAGTCCTGGTTCAAGACTGAACCAGGATTAAAACAGAATTGAACCAGGACTAAACCAGGTCTAAACTAGGTCTAAACCAGGACTAAACCAGGTCTAAAACAGGTCTAAACCAGGACTAAACCAGGTCTAAACCAGGACTGAACCAGGACTAAACCAGGACTAAACCAGGTCTAAACCAGGACTAAACCAGGACTAAACCAGGACTAAACCATCCATTTATACAATTTTTTTCATTTTCTTATTTTTGCTTTTATTTTGAAAAAACAGATGAACGAACGACACACAGATTCTCCAGGTCTGTTTGTGTCGAGGAACCGACTTCATAACGAGGCTTAAATCTCACAGGAGTCCGTTTCTTCGTCCGTTTAAATTCCGTTTTTATGGTGTGAGCGGTCGTGCCCTCGTTCTCTCCGTCTCCTCCTCGCTCCTCGTTCTCCTCGCTCGCTCCTCGCTCTCGCTCTCCTCCTCGCTCTCCTCGCTCTCTTCCTCTCTCCTCCTCGCTCTCCTCCTCGCTCTCCTCGCTCTCCTCGCTCTCCTCGCTCTCCTCTCTCGCTCTCCTCCTCGCTCTCCTCGCTCTCCTCTCTCCTCGCTCTCCTCGCTCTCCTCCTCGCTCTCCTCGCTCTCCTCGCTCCTCGCTCTCTCTCTCCTCGCTCTCCTCCTCGCTCTCCTCCTCGCTCTCCTCGCTCTCCTCCTCGCTCCTCGCTCTCCTCCTCGCTCTCCTCGCTCTCCTCGCTCTCCTCGCTCTCCTCCTCGCTCTCCTCGCTCTCCTCGCTCTCCTCCTCGCTCTCCTCGCTCTCCTCGCTCTCCTCGCTCTCCTCGCTCTCCTCGCTCTCCTCGTCTCTCGCTCTCCTCGCTCTCCTCCTCGCTCTCCTCCTCGCTCTCCTCCTCGCTCTCCTCGCTCTCCTCGCTCTCCTCGCTCTCCTCGCTCTCCTCGCTCTCCTCGCTCTCCTCTCTCGCTCTCCTCTCTCTCTCGCTCTCTCCTCGCTCTCCTCCTCGTTCTCCTCGCTCTCCTCGCTCTCCTCGCTCTCCTCTCTCTCGCTCTCCTCGCTCTCCTCGCTCGCTCTCCTCCTCGCTCTCCTCGCTCGCTCTCCTCCTCGCTCTCCTCGCTCTCCTCCTCGCTCTCCTCGCTCTCCTCCTCGCTCTCCTCCTCGCTCTCCTCGCTCTCCTCGCTCTCCTCGCTCTCCTCCTCGCTCTCCTCCTCGCTCTCCTCGCTCTCCTCCTCGCTCTCCTCGCTCTCCTCTCGCTCTCCTCGCTCTCCTCGCTCTCCTCGCTCTCCTCCTCGTTCTCCTCGCTCTCCTCGCTCTCCTCGCCGCTCGCCGCTCGCTCCCTCCTCTCGTCTAAATGTCATCTTTTACGCTCTCATCAGCGCCTTTATTAAAACCCCCAGAGCAGATGATTCCATTTGAAAAACAGATTTTTTATCGGCGGCCGTGACCCGCTCGGATCTCGCCCCCCGCGGCCAAACCTCGACCCGGGTCAAAAACTCCCCAAACGTCCCCAAATGTCAGAGCAGAGCCGCAGTTATTTCTGCTCGTTCAGAGGCGGGTGAGGTGAAAGAAACTCAACACAGACGCTCGGGGGAAAGAAGCACTGCGGAACTTTTCAGGTGGAGGGTGTGAGACCTGCTCGTCTCCATGGAGATGAACTAAAACAGAACTGAACCGGGACTAAAACAAAACTAAACCAGGACTGAACCAGGACTGATCCCAGGACTAAACCAAGACTTAACCAGGACTGAACCAGGACTGAACCAGGACTAAAACAGGACTAAACCAGGACTGAACCAGGACTGATCCCAGGACTAAACCAGGACTAAACCAGGTCTAAACCAGGTTTAAAACCAGGACTAAACCAGGACTGAACCAGGACTAAACCAGGACTGAACCAGGTTTAAAACCAGGACTAAACCAGGACTAAAACCAAACTAAACCAGGACTGAACCAGGACTAAAACAAAACTAAACCGGGATCAAACGGTCATTATCCATTTTTTCCATTATTAATTTAAATACAAAATCAAAAACTGAAAAAAACGAATCATTATTAATCCGTGTATCATCTGTTCAGTCGTTTTTCAAAATAAAACCAAAAATAAGAAAACGAAAAAAAAAAAAAAAAAAACAACTATTTTCTTCATTATTTGTTTCCAAAACCAAAATGAAAAAACGGATAACGATCGTTTCCCGTTTACGTGACTTCTGTGACTGCGATGCCGAACTTTTGCGCCGCGTACAGACTGAACCAGAACTAAACCAGGACTAAACCAGGTCAGGACTGAGACCAGGAGTTAGAAACGGGACCAGACAAGGGTTGAGTCTGGGACCAAGACTGGGACTGAGACCGGGATCAGACCAGGACTGAGACCGGGAACGGGACTGGGTCTGAGACTGGGATGAGTACAGGACCAGACCAGGACTGATGCCGGGACCAGATCGGGACCAGACTGTGATTGAGACTGGGACCAGACCAGGACTGAAAACGGTTTAGTCCTGGTTTAGTTCTGATTCAGTCCTGGTTCAGTCCGTCATGCGGTGCAGAAGTCCGGCATCGCAGTCACAGAAGTCACATAAACGGGAAATCCGTGTGTCGTTCGTTCATTCGTTTTTCAAAATAAAACCAAAAATAAGAAAACGAAAAAACAACAGTTTTCTTCATTATTTGTCTCCAAAACCAAAATGAAAAAAACTTTTGTTTTTTCAGTTTTCGATTTTGTGTTTAAATGAAAAATAGAAAAAAACGATAACGACCGTTTACGTGACCTCCGTGACTGCGATGCCGGACTGAACCAGGACTGATCCAGGTCCGGGACCAGACTGGGACCAGACTGGGACCAGAGCTTTGACTCCGAGCCTCAGCTTCGAGCTCGGGCCCTGCTGTGGGCTCTGAGCCTCCGGTCTGGTCTCGGTCTCAGTCACGGTCTGGTCCCAGTCTGGTCCTGGTCCAGTCTCAGTCTCAATCTGGTCCCGATCTCAGTCTTGGTCTGGTCCCGGACCTGATCAGTCCTGGTTCAGTCCACATCGCAGTCACAGAAGTCACGTAAACGGGAAACGGTCGTTATCCATTTTTTCATTTTTGTTTTAGAGACAAATAATAAAGAAAATCGTTGTTTTTTCGTTTTATTTTTGGTTTTATTTTGGAAAAACGAATGAACGAATGACACACGGATTATTGAGCTCCACAGTTTTCTAACACCTCCTGTAACTGCGCCGACTTGTCGTAGTCTTGGAATAATATTACGATTTAAAATGTCCAAATGATAACGACGCTCCGCGGGCGTCGCAGATGAAAACGAGCCCGGCGCGTCTTCTTGAACGTCCACTGTTACGTCAGATAAACCCTCCCGTCGTGTTTCCCTCTCCTCCTCCTCTCACGCGCTCAGAGTCCATCAGTCTGTTTACCCGCCGTAAGACAAATATGTGCCTCTCCGCGCCCGCCGCTCCCTTTACGCCGCTTCACACGCAGAAACTCCACTCTCTCTTTTCCCCCCTCAGCGTCAGTCGAAAACGCCGCTCGTCCTTCTCCGCTCGCAGACTAATGGCCCCAGCTGCTGCTCCTGTGAAACGTCGCAGGGAACTCGCCCGATTTATGTTGATTTAATGTGCACCGGATAAAGGAGAATTTTCATCTCCGGCTAAAGCCCCCGATCCGCCGTGCGAGCCGTCGGGGGGCAAATGGCTTTTCCGTAACCCGTCATTGCTCCGGTTAACGGACGGAGGCGGGTTGATGGGCTGACGGGCTGATGGGCGCGGGGGGGGGGGGGGGATGTGTCCCCAGGGGGCGCTGTAGTTCGCAGATCGGGGGGAGTGGTGCCGCCGGAGCCCACAGCGTCTCCGTTACAGATGCGCTCGATTAAACTGCAGTGACCTCTTCGGCCCAGCAGGAGGCGCAGGCCCGAGGGAGGAGACTGTGTGGCGAGAACGAGTCTGCAAAAAAAAGTTCTGGAAAGAGGAAATATTTAGTTAAATTTACTTTTATGAGCTTCTCTTTAGTCGTTGGTTCAGTCCTGGTTTAGTCCTGGTTTAGTCCTGGTTTAGACCTGGTTTAGTCCTGGTTTAGACCTGGTTTAGTCCTGGTTAGACCTTTTTTTAGACCTGGTTCAGTTCTGGTTTAGTCCTGGTTCAGTCCTGGTTAGACCTTTTTTAGACCTGGTTTAGTTCTGGTTTAGTCCTGGTTTAGACCTGGTTTAGACCTGGTTCAGTTCTGGTTCAGTTCTGGTTCAGTTCTGGTTTAGTCCTGGTTTAGTCCTGGTTTAGACCTGGTTTAGTCCTGGTTTAGTCCTGGTTCAGTCCTGGTTTAGTCCTGGTTCAGTCCTGGTTTAGACCTTTTTAGACCTGGTTCAGTTCTGGTTCAGTCCTGGTTTAGTCCTGGTTTAGTCCTGGTTTAGTCCTGGTTCCTGGTTTAGTTCTGGTTTAGTCCTGGTTTAGTCCTGGTTCAGTCCTGGTTAGACTTGGTTTAGACCTGTTTAGTGGTTCAGTCCTGGTTAGTCCTGGTTCAGTCCTGGATTAGACCTTTTTTAGACCTGGTTCAGTTCTGGTTTAGTCCTGGTTTAGTTTAGACTGGTTCAGTCCTGGTTTAGTCCTGGTTTAGACCTGGTTTGGTTTAGACCTGGTTAGTCCTGGTTCAGTTCTGGTTCAGTCCATATACGGTGCAAAAGTTCTTCATCTTCTCATGGAAGTTTAAAAAAAGTTCTGTAAAGAGGAAATATTTTGTCAAATTTACTATTATGAGCTTCAGTTCTGTTCCATTTCATGCTGGTATTTAGACACTGACGTCTAATTGTCGGAGTAACAGCATAAAGATTATTTTTTGACCTTTTTTTATTGTTGGAGAAGCGGCACTTTACTATTTTTCAAACATTCCGCTTTTCCGACATGAATAATATTAATGCAGTTGATAAATCTGTGTATCATTCATTTGTTTTTCAATATAAAACCAAAAATAAGAAAACAACAAAACAACAGTTTTCTTCATTATTTGTCTCCAAAACCAAAATGAAAAAACAATAACGATTAATTTTTTAATTTTTCGATTTTGTGTTTAAATGAAAAATGGATAAATCGGATAACGGTCGTTTCCCGTTTCTGTGACTTAAACTGAGATGCCGGAATTTTGCGCCGCAGACGGACTGAACCAGGACTAAACCAGGTCCGACCAGACCGGAACCAGACCGGAACCAGACCGGGACTGAAAACGTTTTGTCCTGGTTCAGTCCTGGTTCAGTCCTGGTTCAGTCCTGGTTTAGACCTGGTTACCCCATTACATAGTTTCAAAAATTCTAAAGTTATGTCATTTGCTGTACATTTATGATGAAACTTTACAAATATTTACATACGGCAAAATAAATTGTATACTATGCATACTAAATATAATTTTAACTGTTTATACTGGGTCATAAATAGAGACACCTGGGACATTTCTTGTATAAAACTGGGACAAATCAGTGGTTTTGTATAAATCTGCAGGGACAGGGGACACAGGCTCAAAACTGGACTGTCCCGGGTCAAAGGGACGTCTGGACACTTTACAAAAACACTGTCAACAAATACAAAACAAATAACCACATGTGTTCTAAGTATAATCTTCTTAATTTTAATCATTTTATTGGTTTTAAATATGGATGTTTTATCTATAAAGTTTTGCGTGGACTTGCCCCTCCTCCGTTGCAGGATTTTATTAAAGTAAAGACCGTCATTCGGACAAAGTGTGTTTCAGACGGAGGCACAACATTTTGGAACAGTATCAATAAGAGAAACTCCAACACTGGACACTTTCAAGTCCTACTTGAAACAGCGACTAAAGGAAAACCAGACATTTTTAGTTTATATCTGTTGCTTGTTTTTGTTTTTTCGGTAACACTTTATAATAACTACACTTTATTTAGCCTTAATAAAGTATGAACAAAGGCTTAATTCATAATGAACAAAGACTTAATTAATAATGATTCAAGCTTAGTAACTACTTAATTACTGCATTAATTAGCACTTGCACTTAATTCACCTGTGCTGTAAATAGTTACTCATAATTATTTCATACTTAATTACTCATGAACTAACCATTTGAGCATTTATTAATCATTAATAAACTATGAGAGAATGATTTACTAATAATGTAATACAATGATCATTCAGGCAGCTGTTATCTGTTAGTTAAGTCTTTTTGAGAACTTTTCTAAAGTGAAGACGAATGATCCTTTATTAAGCATTTACTAAGCATGAATCATTATTAATTAAATCTTTGTTCATTATTAATTAAGTCTTTGTTCATTATTAATTAAGTCTTTGTTCATGCTTTATTAAGGCTAAGTAAGGTGTAGTTATTATTAAGTGTTACAGTTTTTCTGTTAAGATTGTGGTGTCTCCTGCCGAGGGACGACAGATGGAAATGAGCATTTTTGCATATTTACACTGCAGTGTTGTAGATGTTCATTAATATGCACTGTCCCTGTTAAATAAATAAATAAATAAAAGCCAGTTTGCAAAGACTGCAGGTGTTTACAATGACACTTTACGGAGCTTTTGAGGAGCCACGATGGACGAGTGCGACTGAAATGTTTGTTACTGCTCGAGTGAAAACTCTGCAAGCTGCACTAAGAATTTTAATGTACAGTTTTATCTGCAGAATGAACAAATCAGACAATGAAATAATAATGTCCCTCACAAATCTGAGATTCAGTGCAATAAGGTGTCAGTCCAACATGTGGAGACACTGGTGTGGTCGTCTTTTAAAAACATGAATATTTATTGTTTTGTAATGTCACTGTCCTTGTCTGTTTTTTAAATGGACCATGAGTCCAGAATAAAGATGATGATGATGAAATAAATAAATAAATAAATTCTCTTGTGTCTCAGGTGAAGTTGTCTCTGGGGAAGGAGCTCCAGCCGATCAGCTCGCAGATCCTCCCGGCGCACCTGGCCGCCGTCGCCGCCGCCGTCGCCATGGGCAACACCTTCCCCCACCGGAGCTCGACCGGACCCAGCCCCGCCCCCAGCCCCGCCCTCTTCCAGCCCCACCCCATCCCCGCCTCGCTGCTACGGCCCGCCCCCGGCCCAGTCAGGACGTCCCACCCACAGGTCCTGTTCGCGCCCTACTGACCCCGGCCCCCAGCGGCGCCGCCCGGGGGGACACTTCTATGCATCAGAAGCCTCTGCTTCCTTCGCCCGGTTTAAGCTCCTGCATCTGCACTTTGCTCCATGGAGTCCCTGAGCGCCGGGGTAGCCATACTCCCATACTCACACGTCGGGGGGTTTGGGGCTCGCGGGAGGAACGTGTGAGGAGCAGACGTGTTCAGAGCAGCGACGATAACGACAGAAACTCAAACGTGCAGAAAGAAAAGACACATATTATGCAATATTTGTACAGATGGAACAAAAGATGAGACAAAATTTACACAAGACGAGTCGAGATTTTAACATTAAACATCTTAATAATCCGTGTATCATTCATTTAGTAGTTTTTCAAAATAAAACCAAAAATAAGAAAATGAAAAAAAAAAAGTATTTTCTTCATAATTTGTCTCCAAAATCAAAATGAAAAAACAGATAATGAAATCTAAACCCAGGACTAAACCAGGACTAAACCAGGTCTAAACCAGGTCTAAACCAGGACTAAACCAGGTCTAAACCAGGACTAAACCAGGACTGAAAACCAGGACTAAAACAGGACTAATCCAGGTCTAAAACCAGGTCTAAACCAGGCCTGAACCAGGACTAAAAACCAGTACTAAACCAGGATTAAACCAGGATTAAACCTGATCTAAACCAGGACAAAACGAGGACTAAAACAGAACTAAAACCTGATGTAAACCAGAAGTAAAACCAGAAGTAAAACCAGGACTAAACCAGGTGTAAAACCAGGACAAAATAAGGACTAAAACCAGAACTAAAACCCAATCTAAACCAGGACTAAAACCAGGTCTAAACCAGGACTAAAACCAGGACTAAAACTAAACCAGGACTAAACCAGGATTAGAAGAGTCTGATTTCTGAGGAACTTCTAAACAAATTCAATAAAACGACTGAACGAAGCTGAACACAAATCCAAATTTTGCATAATATGTGTCCTCCGAGAAAAGATCCACGAAGCTTAACGAACTTCAGGTAAATAATAATAATTTTACGTAGAACATTAAACCTCGAGTATATAAGCTGTGTCTTTGTAAAATAAATTCATATTATCCCCCGTCTCCCATTTGAAAAGTTGATTGGGTTTGACTTCACAACAGATCAAGGAGTTTGGTTTTTCTGCTCGGTCGCTCCTGCGTCTGGCTGTAATCAGGGCAGTCTTGTGTGAAGTCACATAGTACTTGAAATTAGAGCGGCCGCTGGACTTCGCACACTCTGTTTTTGAACCCAAAGCTCCAAATTTACAGAGTTTGCACCAAAAAATGACCAGGAACAGTAGATGACTCTATTCAAACAACATCTACAAACTAAAAGGTGCGTTGTGGGTCCGTCAAAAGCTTTTTCTCCGTTGATTTGTCTGGAATGTTTCGCAGTATGGCATTAAAACGTGCGATCTTCACTGAGCCCAAACCTGAACAAGTTGAGGCTCAGATCCGTGTAGAGGCGTTTTTCTAGTTGTTTTTGAGCTATAAAACCAAACTTCCAGGCAGAGCAACGACATATCGATGGACCCTCAATAAAAAAAACGTCAAATTGAGCTTTTAAGTCGCAAAAATAAAGTGTAGTTTTCCAGTAAAAGTTATTTTCCTTTAGTCGGACAGCGTATTAGTGAGCTGTATTTACGTTGACGTGTTTGGGCTCCTGGCGGTGAGTTATCTTCAGAGCTGTCACCCGTCTCCGCGGTGACGTCCGTGTGACAGAAGAACGCTCCGGCATCACGGCGGCGGCGCTGACGACGTCTCGCAGCCCAAACACGTCGAGGTAAACACGGCTAATGAGTCACGGACGGACGACGGACAGACGGGCGGAGAGATGGAAGTTGTCCGACTGAAAGAAAGAAAAAAATAATGTTGGATCATCTTTTTAACGGAGACGTCTACAGAACCTGCGTGAAGTTGGTCCCCCAAACCTACACAAAAACTATGTCAGTGTTTGTGCTTCGTTTGTGCTGCAAAAAGT
This sequence comes from Boleophthalmus pectinirostris, assembly GCF_026225935.1. Taxonomy (NCBI): domain Eukaryota; kingdom Metazoa; phylum Chordata; class Actinopteri; order Gobiiformes; family Gobiidae; genus Boleophthalmus; species Boleophthalmus pectinirostris. The sequence goes on from NW_026571447.1 coordinate 39,295,067, forward strand.
TTGGTTTGTGCTGCTTTAGTTTTGAAGATATTAATGATTCTTTTATCGGTTAAATTGGGGTTGGCCAGGCCCCAGAAAGCTTCAAAATACTTTAAAATGACTCAAAATTTTGTCATTTTTTTGTTGTTTCTTTGTGCTTCGTTTGGGCTGTAAAAAGTTCTGGTTGTGCTGCTTTACTTTTGGAGAAATTAACGACAATTTGACCAATAAAAGAATCGTTAATTTCTCCAAAACTAAAGTGGCACAAACAAAACTTTTTGAAGCACAAACAAAGCACAAATGTTTAGTATAATTTTCTGCCGTTTCGAGGCTGTTTAACTTTTTGAGCGGCTGGATGACGTCATCGACCGAAAATAAAACTGTTAATATTTAAAGAACCAGAATCGCACAAATGAAGCACAAACGAATGACTCCATTTTAGAGCATTTTGAAGCTTCCTGTGGGTTGCTGACCTCAATTTGACCGATAAAAGCATAATTAATATCTCTGTTAAAACTGTTAATATCTTAAGAGCCACAATCGCACAAAAGAAAATTTTTGCAGCACAAACGAAGCACAAATGAAGGACAAACTAAGCGCAAACGAATTACTCAATTTTGGGCCATTTTAGAGCATTTTTAATCTTTCTGGGGGCTGCTGAAGTCTATTTGACCTATAAAAGAATCACTAATGTCTCCAAAACTTCGTAATTTGCTATATTGTGATGGTCCACGATATTATTGTGAGAACATTGAAGACACGATATTACGATATTTCGGTTATTGTCACATCCCTAATATTTTTTATGATAATACAGACTTTTCCACAGCATTAGATCAATTAATTTGACTAGTTTTGGTAAAGCCGCTGTTGGATCACAAACGGAGCACAAACGATTGTCAAAGTTTTTGTGTAGATGTGCTTTTGATGAGGGCCAACTTCACGCAGGTGTCTACAGCCGCTGCTCTGTCAGGAAAAACATGTGCACAGCAAAAAAGCTTCTCCAAAACTGAAGATATAAACACTTAAATCTATCAGAAAATGACTTAAAAGTTGTGAAATTATCTGTCCATGCAGCAAGATCATTTCACTTGACAAGTTCTCTTAAAATGAATAAACCTCTGGATGAGAATTAAAGACTCTCAGAACCAGTAAGTAGGGAATAAATCTGAAAACAAGATGAATAACCTGATAGAAGTTGTTACATCTTGGCCAGATTAGACAAATTTGCAGCGTGGTTTGGAGCTTTGAGGAAGAAATTGGTTGAAAAAAGAAAAGAAATAAAGCCATTTTGATTTGTTTTTAATTAGATAAAACAGATAAAATTGAAATCTCTGATCGACCAACGCAAAAAATATTTAAAAACGTTCTTTTGTGAATGTTTTTAAGCTGCTGGCTGAAACCAAATTGCCCCACGAACCGAGACTGTTCAGATTTTGATGGTCAGACTTTTCTTCAGAGTGTGAGAACCAGTCCAGACTTTCTTTTTTTTTTTTTCTTTACGTTACGATGAGAAACAAGTATGGCTACCCAGGCTCCCTCCTCTGTCCCTGACGCTGGAAAAACCCCGCAGCCCATGGACCTAAACCTTCGGCAATAAAGACTTAAGACTAAACAGAACTATGCAGTGTCAGTGCCCCTTCTACACAGACTCCAGCACGTGTGGGTTTGAAAATGTGTTCAGGCGACGTTCAGGCTGCAGGGTTTAAGGTTCAGTTCTGATCTTTTTAATAAAATCTGATTTTTTTTTTGCAAGGTTGTTCATGTTTCCAGTTAAATGTGACTTGTGTGTGATCGACACTGTGAACTTTAAATGCCCCAAAAATCCGTGTGTCGTTCGTTTATTTGTTTTTCAAAATAAAATCAATGATAAGAAAACGAAAAAACAACTATTTTCTTCATTATTTGTCTCCAAAAATGAAATGAAAAACAGATAATGATTTGGTTTTTTTTCAGTTTTCAATTTTCTGTTTAAATGAAAAATTGAAAAATGGATAACGGCCGTTTCCCGTTTATGTGACTTAAACTGCGATGCCGGACTGAACCAGGACTAAAACAGGACTAAACTGTTTTCATTCCAGGTCTGGTCCCAGCCTCAGTCCCGGTCCCAGTCCTGGTCTCAGTCCTGTCTCAGTCCTGGTCCTGTTCCCGGTCTCATTCCTAGACTCAGTCCTGGTCTCAGTCCCAATCTCAGTCCTGGTCTCAGTCCCGATCTCAGTCCTGGTCTCAGTCCTGGTCTCAGTCCGGTCCAGTCCTGGTCCTGTCCCGGTCTCATTCCTAGACTCACTCCTGGTCTCAGTCCCAGTCTCAGTCCTGGTCTCAGTCCCGATCTCAGTCCTGGTCTCAGTCCTGGTCTCAGTCCCGGTCTCAGTCCTGGTCCTGTTCCCAGTCTCAGTCCTGGTCTCAGTCCCAGTCTCAGTCCTGGTCTCAGTCCCAGTCTCAGTCCTGGTCTCAGTCCCAGTCTCAGTCCTGGTCTCAGTCCCAGTCTCAGTCCCGGTTTCAGTCCCAGTCTCATTCTTGGTCTCAGTTCTGGTATGGTCCTGGTCTCAGTCCTGGTCTCAGTCCTGGTCTGGTCCCGGTCTCAGTTCTGGCCTCAGTCTCAGTCTCAGTCCTGGTCCCAGTCCCGATCTCAGTTCTGGTATGGTCCCAGTCTCAGTCCTGGTCCTGGTCTGGTCCCAGCCTCAGTCCGGTCTCAGTCCTGGTCTCAGTTCTGGTCTGGTCCCGGTCTGGTCCCGGACCTGTTGTAGTCCTTGTTTAGTCCTTGTTTAGTCCTGGTTCAGTCCGGCATCGCAGTTTTAGTCACAAAATGTGAAACGGCCGTTATTTGTTTTTTTCCATTTTTCATTTAAACACAAAATCAAAAACTGAAAAAACAAATCATTATCCTTATTTTTTTTTTCATTTTGGTTTTGGAGACAAATAATGAAGAAAATAGTTGTTTTCCTTTTCTTATTTTAGGTTTTATATTGAAAAACTAATGAACGAATGACACACGGATTCCCAAAAGTGTCGACGTCACTCACAGCGAGCGTGTTCAGGGTTTACAGAAGTCGTCTAAACTCTGGACTCGTCTCCCAAAATCCAATCCAGTTGTTGGTAAAATGTTCAGGTCACATGTCCACGGCCGCTTCGTTTGTTTGAGTCTTTATCCTCCTTGTATTTGTCTCTCAGGCTCTTTATTTTTCGTTGATGTTGGAGCCACATTTGGACAAAAAAATACAAATTTCCGATAAGACGCCTCCAGTTTGTCCTGAATAAAACGATCCCTCCAAATATGAATAAACTCTCTGACCTCGTTTTCCCTCCGTCGACGAGACTCTGATCCTGACGTGTAGGTGGGATGAATGTGACCTGACCGTTCAGACTGAAGTCACATGACAAAAGATCAGATATGTATCGGTTTTAGGAGCACAGATCCAAGTGTCCTGGGTCACATTTGAAAAAGATCTGATCGGTTTCGTTCAGATTGTCATTAAAAGATCAGATACAGGAGCGTAAAAAATCAGATTTAGGTCACTTCAAGGTGCAGTCTGAACGTAGTCTAAGTCCTTTTCCATCGGTTCTCCTTCGTTTTCGTTCCGTTTTTAACTTTTGAACAAAACAGAACAAACAAGACGTAGATTCTGACCTCCTTTTGAACATTCAGGTTACACGTGAAATAAAAATAGTACTTAGAAGACTCCAGTTAGCGGAGTCGTTAAAGATATGGACTATGCAAAAACAAGAAAACTGCGACTTATTTCACGTAAAAGAAGTTACGAATGTTCGAGAATTTTCAAGAGGAGACTCGTGGTACAGTCGAGAAGTCTTTTCGCGTCTTGGAATCTGCTCGCACACAAACAAAAATTTGGAAAAACTTCACCAACTCGCAAAGAAATACGGACTTGGGACCAAAAATTTAAAGAGGAAGGATGTGGTAGACCATCATCAACATCAGAAGAGAAGGTCGAGTGAGTTCGTGAAAAACTCTTGCGAAGTCCGCGAGGAGAGCCATTTTCGGAAACCCAGATTCCTCGAATGACGGTTTGGCGTTTCTTTCAAGTTTCTGGAGCGAGTCAACGCAGAATTCTTGACGTTTTCTCTTGTCATCTGTTTTTAAAGCCTGAATAAGCTCCAATCGTTTCCTCAGGATTCGCCAAACCGTCACTCGCTGCACAATCTTGGGTGACTGTGTTCGAGCAGAGTCCAAGACGTAAAATCTAGTCAAGTTAAGATGTCTTGAATTAAGAAAGTTTAATCTTAAATTTCACTCGACGAGTAAAATCATCTACCAACGGAACAAGACTTTTTGTAGCCTGATACATCATCCGGTTTCTACGAAGTGAAACCGCAGCATTAGGATTCGTTCGCTCGACAGTAGGCGGGTACTTTTTTTATTTAACCAATCGCTGTTATTTGGTCGTGACGTATGTAATGCTCCAAATCCCGTAGGAAGAAAACAATAACGTCTTTCTCCTTGATAAAATTCACCAAAAATTCTCTTTGTTCCGGCTTTAAATCCTCGATCTCGTGTCTTCGTCTACATCCACCTCGACGCTTTGTTTACTGTTGTGCTGTTCCACAAAAGGGACACAGACAGACGCCACGACAAGTTTGACGTCATGACTTCACAGATCTTCACTGATTGGTCGGTGCGCCGTCTACAACTTCCGGGGTTCTCGCAAAACCGTCCAGTGTTTTCTGATTCCTGACCTCGTCTCTGGAGAGAAATGAAATGAACGAAGACACAAGGTGACACCAGCCTGGATAGAGTTTTTGTACTTAAAGGTTGTATGGAGGATTTTGTTTTTGTTTTTTTTGTTTCAAATTGTCAGTGATAGATTATAGATGCAGGAGCCTTGTAATTATGATGACCAAAAAAAAGAGAATAAAAATTTATCAACTCTGGACGTGGTGGGGCTAAACATTTGCCAATAGATAACGACACTGCCTCGTTATCTGTGAGCTGACAGGCTGTCAATCAATCTCCCTACGTTTCTAGTGTAACTGACTTGCCTGCGCCGCCGGTACGTGGTTTACGTACGACTGTCACACAGTCCACAGACGCAAGACGCACAGACGCTGTTTACTCCACCAACGCAACAGTTCTTAGCGGCTTTTTTTGACCTATATCTTCCTCGCAGTTCGCACAAAGTTTGTTGCGATGGCGACAAGAATCCAGGAGCAGTTCGCCGCAAAAGAAAGTCTGTTTTTGAGGTCGCTGAAAGAAGAAGACAAGGGGAAAAGCAGCGAAGCCAAACTAAGGTGATTCTTGAAGATTCATTCCAGCGATGGCGCGACTGAATCAGACGAAGGGTCTAAAGACTGAAGCACTGGTCCACAAATTACTCCTGGACAGGAAACTTCTGCTTATTATGAAAACGTACTTTATTTCCAAGAGCGAGACAAACGTTTTTCAGGACACGAAAGCGATATCCTATGTCTGAAAACGTAATTTTCAAGGCAAAGAAAGAGTCCGCTTGCTGCTGCGTGTTGTAGTTAGTTCATTCGCACGGAATCTCCGCGCACCCCTCTCCTCTCTCCCTGCTCCGCTCTTCCCCCCTCCTCACTTCTCCGTCTTGTCTAACCAACACTGTAGTTAGTTGTTTACAAGTCATGTGCAGTTCACCGGCTGTAAACAAACCTGTTTCTGGCGTAAAGAGGAGGCGGGAGAAGGCGTTTCTACGTAGGAGCTGTGGGGGAGGGGAGGTGGTTTCACACATGCGCAACATTTGAAAAAGGACAAACAGTCGCTGGATTTCTCGTTCCTTGGAAAATCCTCTATACAACCTTTAAAATATGGAAATACAGATGGCTACACAACAAATTTTTGCTCTGAAAATAAGAAACAAAATTGAACGTCGCTTGAATTAAGAAAAACACACTTATTCTGTGTGGAGTTTGCATGTTTCTCCTCGTGTCTGGATGGGTTTCCTCCGGTTTCCCCCATCAACCCAAAACATGCTCCAGGTCTCCAAGAACAGTTGATAGTCAAGGTCAATTAAATACAATCAATCAATGAACCTGCCCAGGGACGACAGGTGGAAATTAACACTGATGCTACGACCTGATGTACAATGCATCTCTCCTGTTAGAAAGGTTAATGCAAAAATTGTGCGCTGTCCCTTTCTCAAATAAAAAAAAAAAAATAAATACATGAACGTACATCTGGCTAGAGAAGAATTTTTTTGCATCTAAAATAAGAAACAAAATCGAACGCTGCTCGAATTAAGAAAAACACTTATTCCGTTGGTAGATAATTTTACTTGTCAAGTTGAATCGACTCAAATAAAGTAAAATAATCTTAATTTAAGTCATTTTAACTTACCTAGATTTATTTTTTTTTGTTAACACTTTATAATAACTACACCTTACTTTGCCTTAATAAAGCATGAACAAAGACTTAATTAATAATGAACAAAGACTTAATTAATAATGATTCACGCTTAGTAAATGCTTAATAAAGCATAATTCGTCTTCACTTTAGAAAAACTCTCAAAAAGACTTAACTAACAGATAACAGCTGCCTGAATGATCATTGTATTACATTATTAGTAAATCATAGTTTATTAATGATTAATAAATGCTCAAATGGTTAGTTCATGAGTAATTAAGTATGAAATAATTATGAGTAACTATTTACAGCACAGGCAAATTAAGTGCAAGTGCTAATTAAGGTAGTAATTAAGTAGTTACTAAGCGTGAATCATTTTTAAGTCTTTGTTCATTATTAATTAAGCCTTTGTTCATGCTTTATTAAGGCTAAATAAGGTGTAGTTATTATAAAGTTTTGTTTTGTTTTTTTTCTGGTGTGACTTCTCTTTGGGAGTGAACGACTCAACCTGAAAACAGAACAAAAATAAAACTTTAAATGTAAAATCTTGATCTGTTTCTGCTTCTGTGAAAATCTGAGGTTTTTTCAACAAGAATCGCCAGAATTATTGCCCTGAGAAATGATGTCAGACGTTTTGGGACACCCTTTTTTTTTTGTTTCTTTGCGTGATGTCAGCGGTCTGTCTGTGTAGAAGGGGCCCCTCTCTCTCTCACCATGCAAAGCCCCGTGGGGAGGTGGCGTGAGCCGGACGGCCCGGCTCTCGGACCGCGGCTTTAGCGGAGGAAAAACCCGGAGTGTGAGGGTGCGATGGCGTTCTGAATGCACTTTAGACTGTCCATGTTCACTCCAGCTGTAGCTGTAGACCAGTGTGTGTACTGTGTCCTGTACATATATGTGTGTGTGTGTGTGCGACGAGTGTGTATGTGTGTGTGCGACGAGTGTGTGTGCGTCTGATCCCAGGGACTAACAGAGCAAAAACTTAGATACTTCTTCGATAACTGTGCAACTTTTCTGGTTTCTCCGTCAAAAGCTTTTCTTCGTGGACTTGTTTTGTTATTTCTTTGTCTGGAATGTTCCGCAGTACGGCTTTAAACCTTTCTATCTTCACGGAAACCAAACCAGACCAAGTTAGAGGTCAGATCTGTGGAGAGGCGACCCCGCTCACAGTCAGAATGTCTTGTTTTTTCGGGGGTGTTTTCGAGCTCTAAAACCACCTGTAAATGAATAAATGTAAAGTAGAGCTGTTTAAAGTCACACTGCGGAACATTCCAGGCAGAGCAGTGACGTCTCTGTAGAAACAAGTAAGTGATGGACCCCCAACCAAAATGTTACACAGTGCATCTTTAAATAAAAAGATTATATAAAAGCGTTCATGAGTTTCAATTTCCCGATTATAAGTGACATTTGAGATTTGAGTCTTTTGTTTAGAATTGGTAATGACTACGGCAAATTTTTCATGCTTGGACTTGCACATTAAAGGTGCACTGTCATCTGCCTGTTTCCATGGAGATGTTGTTGCTTTGTCTGGAATGTCCCGGTGTGGCATTAAACGTATCCGTCTTGAATTTACTCAAAAAAACATGGGTTTTTACCTAAAAGACTGAATTCTTACCGTGAGTGGGCTCGCCTCTCCACAGATCTGGCCCCGTGTTGTCTGAGTAGAGATAAAGTAGAGATAAATAGGTGTAATGCCATATTGTGGGACATTCCAGGCAACATCTCCATCAGAAAAATTACACAGTGTGATTTAATAAGTATAAAAATGGTTTAAACACATTCATGAGTTTGAACTTCCCGATTATAAATGACATTTGAGATTTGAGTATTTTGTTTAAAATTGGTAATTACTACGGTAACAGAGCAATTTTTTTTCCTGCATGGATAATATTAAATAAGGACGCTAATTCACGCAGAGTTTTGCCGCATTCTGTTAAATGTCGGTAGTGGATAAATCCGACTCAGTTCTACCGACATCCGTTGTAAATTCGTTCCATTGCAACAGTCGGCGAAAATACGGAGCCCGAGAAAGTTTAACGTTTATTTTGTTCTCTTATGTATCACATTTGGGACAGGCTACGTAGAACTCACTAGAACTACACTCCAATCTCCAGTCTCAAAACTCTAATGTCGACTTCTAAAGGTTCGTTCACACCAAAGCGTCAAAAAACACCTTGACGTCTCTATTTGGAGCCTTTGCATTTGAGTTTAGACGCCCCGGACGCTCGTGTCTTTGACGTCGTGGACGAACGGGACAAAAATACTTGACGCGCGTCCGTTGCCCTGGAAACAAGAGCCCGGTCCTGGTCTTTTCCCGAAACGAATGTCAGACCAGACTGAGAGACTTTAGTGTTTTTATGACATAAAACATCAGCGGAGGAGATCGAGTCGACGACTGGAGCGAGTTTATATTTATACTCCACTAATGGCACTGGATCAGTCCTGGTCTAGTCCTGGTCTAGTCTTGGTCTATTCAGGGTCTAGTCCTTGTTTAGTCCCAGTCTAGTCTCGGTCTACTCCCGATCTACTCCCGGTCTAGTCCTTGTTTAGTCCTGGTCTAGTCCTGGTTTAGTCCCGGTCTAGTCCTTGTTTAGTCCCGGTCTAGTCTCGGTCTACTCCCGGTCTAGTCCTTGTTTAGTCCCGGTGTAGTCCTTGTTTAGTCCCGGTCTAGTCCTTGTTTAGTCCCGGTCTAGTCCTGGTTTAGTCCCGGTCTAGTCCTTGTTTAGTCTCGGTCTAGTCCTTGTTTAGTCCCAGTCTAGTCCTGGTTTAGTCCCGGTCTAGTCCTTGTTTAGTCCCGGTCTAGTCCTGGCCTACTCCCGGTCTAGTCCTTGTTTAGTCCCGGTCTAGTCCTGTTTAGTCCCGGTCTAGTCCTTGTTTAGTCCCGGTCTAGTCCTTATTTAGTCCCGGTCTAGTCCTGGTTTAGTCCTGGTCCGGTCCTTGTTTAGTCCCGGTCTAGTCCTTGTTTAGTCCCGGTCTAGTCCTTGTTTAGTCCCGGTCTAGTCCTTGTTTAGTCCCGGTCTAGTCCTGGTTTAGTCCTGGTCTGGTCCTGGTGTAGTCCTGGTCTAGTCCTTGTTTAGTCCCGGTCTAGTCCTGGTCTAGTCCTGGTTTAGTCCTGGTGTAGTCCTGGTCTAGTCCTTTTTTAGTCCCGGTCTAGTCCTGGTCTAGTCCTGGTTTAGTCCTGGTGTAGTCCTGGTCTAGTCCTTGTTTAGTCCCGGTCTAGTCCTGGTCTAGTCCTTGTTTAGTCCCGGTCTAGTCCTGGTCTAGTCCTGGTTTAGTCCTGGTCTGGTCCTGGTGTAGTCCTGGTCCGGTCCTGGTGTAGTCCTCACGATCGTCTCGGTGATTGTGGTGTATATATTTATTCTCCGCTCATGTTTGTGGTTCTCGTTCTGGTTCTCGGGTTTTTCTTCCTGATAATAACATCGCTGCGTCTCTGGATACTCGTCCCTGATTGGTCGACGCGGCTCGTCTGACGCGAAAAGTTCAGCATTTTCAACTTCTTGACGCTGACGCCAAAACGCTCGAGACGCGCCGCATCGACGCCAGATTCACGCCGAAGACGAGCCGCAAAAACGCAGGACGCTCTAGTCGCGCGTCGACTTTACATAGAAACTGGACGCTTTGACGCTTTGGTGTGAACGAACCTTCAGAGTTAACGATGGCTGTCGGTGACTCAATTACGGCAGTTTGACTATTCCATGTTCAGAAAAAAACTTGTGCTACTGTCAAATGATGTGAAAAAAGTGTTTTTAGAAGATATTTTTTCTACATAAACACAAATGAACATATCAAAATTCCTTAAAGACAGTTCTCCCCGTTTACCATGAGCGCTGCCATTTTTGCTGTGACGTAAATCCAACCGAACTAGCCTGAGTTTGTGTCTCGGAACCTCGATTTGATTCGCCGTTCCATTGCATTTTCTTGAGGTGGAGGTCGGTTTTCTTATTCTGTAAACTGAAAACAAAGAATACCTCACCTATAGAAGAAACAGTATGCATTCTCTTCACTTTAATTCTCTTTTAAACTTATTTTGGTCACCCTGGGATAAATATTTAACATTTTATAATTTAAACTAATGTCTATAATTGAAATCTGTTTCCAATGAGGTTTTAAGCGTCGGAGCTCCCTCTACTGTCAGCAACGGGAATAAACAACGATAAAATAAACAAACACGGTCCTTATCCCCGTGAATCCTACGCAAATACAGACGTGTGTTTGGCGTGAACAGTTTGACCATCCAGTTTATGGTTTATGGACTTAAAAACTGCCCAGGAGAAGTCTGAAGTTTTATCTATGACGCAACAAAACAGGCAAAATTTAAACTGAGAATTTTTTGAGTGCTGAGAGAAGGCAGTTTTTTCGACTTAGACAAACTTTATTGAATCACAAAGCGAAATTATTTCTACACAGCAGCTCACATATCACAATAAAATATATAAATTATAAAAATAAAATATAAATTGTAATACTAAAGTCGCAAAAATAGGAAGAAACTGGTGTCAAATGAGGATTTTTTTTGGACGAATGGATCTAGAAACAAACCAGACTGAAGCAAAATAAAACACTAGGTATGTTTTTGACGAGGGGACAACAAAATTATACGATTAAAAGCTTAAAAAAAGAGTCAGATTTGTGTTATTTGCTCTGTGAGTCTCTGTGGGCGTCTGTTTGTTTGTCTGTGTCTCTGTCTTCCTGTGTGGGTGTGGCTTCCATCGAGTGTTCTTTCTTTCTGATTGGTTCCTGAGCCCACACTGTCTCCGTCTGTGGTGTCCAGGGGCCCGGGGCACCGCCGGCCCCCGGGGACCTCCGCTCTCTGGGACCCTGACACTGGTGTAAATTAACTGTTGGTGTGTCAAAGTTGAACAATTTCAAATAAAGAGTCTTACTTTGGTAAAAACTGCCTCCGTCTTTTTGTTTTATTACAGAAATGGAATTATTAAAGGATTATTTAAAGTGCGTATGACGGGTTTCACTGGTTTGATGGACTGAAGTAGGCTGCATCATTTGCCTCAATGTCAGAAATTCAACTTGTACCAATTTTAAAATGTAAAAAAAAAAATAAAGAAAGAAAATCTGTGGAATATTTGCTCAATTGAAGAAAATCTACTGGGTCCACCAAGACTCTGAAGTTCCATCCTAATGTGTCCATAAGGCTCTGGCAGAAAAATCTGTTTTTTCTCAAATAACTTTAAAAATAATGACTTGTTTTATTCAAGGTCCTTGAAGTCCCAAAAAATGACACTTTTGCCATATTTCAGAAACTAATGATGACAGAGACAAAACATTTTTACCAAATGATCCACAATGTCCATATTTATATTTGACTTCCATTGATACTTGTTAGGTTTATCTAAACATTAAAAACAAGAAGAAAGACAAGAGATTAATTCAGTTTTACTCGCGAGGAGAACGGGCAGAGAGTGGGCATCAAAACCAACAGTCTCCACACGTTCTGATGACTCAAGGCCGCTCTCCTCTTTTTATTTCATTAGGAGGCCCTAGTTACAGAATGATAATTCTCAAGGGGAAGGGGAAACAGCAAAGACATAATAAGAAACTGATGCAGCTAAGCATAGTTCAAACACATAAAACATGATTAACAATCAGGAGGTGCCTTAGGTCAGACACCATCATAACTCTTCATGTGTGACAGTGGGAGTTGGCTTCATGTGAGGAATCATCTGGAGGTTCACTAGAGCGACAGGACACTGCACACAGTTGTCAAACACACAGAGGTTATTCAACAAGTGACAAGTGATTGGTACATTATAAATCAAAGAATTGTAGTACATAAATGGTTAACTCATAGGCCTAGAATATCACACAAGTATTTAGCAAATATGGGATAATAAAATTATTCTGACAATACTATTGGGCTAAATTTATTATTTTTGATGTTATTAAAGAAAAAAGATTTTTCAGCTCAGATTTAAGGCTTCTGCACTAAACTTCAGAGGTTTGGTGAACCCAGTAAACATCAAGAGAATTTCAAGAAATTTCTCATGGAAGTTTATTTTGACAAGTGTAAAACACTGATACGAGGGTGGGGTGCAGTTCTCCGAGACAAGCTGGGATGATGGGAAAGGCTGCTACAAATAGGCTTCTGGGAAATTAGAGCCGTGGTCGAGGTGAGTTGTGGTTCAGTGGTGAGGAGCAGAGGGTTGAGGCCTGGTCCTGAATCTCAGTTAATCATATTAACTACACATATTCAGATAAACTATAACATAAATAAAAGAACAGAACAAGTTTACCAAACTCTCCATCTCACTCCAAATCACTAAATCCATTCAATTCTTCGTCCTCGGTGTCACTTCTGAACAACTCCTCGACCTCCGGAGGTAAACAGAGCGACACTTCCTCTTCTGTGTCGCTGTCGTCAGACTCAGCATCAGTTCCATTTAGAATTATTCGGGTCTTTCTGAATCTCGACAGGACAGTTTCGGTGTCACTGAAGGACCTTGGGTTAGACCTTGGGTTAGACCTCGACTTAGACCTGGTTTAGACCTGGGTTAAACCTGGGTTAGACCTTGGTTAGACCTGGTTTAGACCTGGTTTAGACCTGGATTAGATCTTGGTTAGACCTAGTTTAGATCTGGCTTTGACTTGGTTAAATCCAGGTCCTGATTCTGATTATGGTTCGATCTGATTTAGACCTCAGTTAGACCTAGACTTGGTTTAGGACAGCTTCCAGTTCAGACCTGGTTTAGACCTTGGTTAGACCTGGTTTAGACTGGGACTAGACCTGGTTATATTTACCGAATTATTCCGGTCTTTCTGAATCTCGACAGGATGGTTTCGGTGTCACTGAAGTCCAGACTTTGTCCATCCATCCAGTGACTTCAGGAAAGTTTCATGGTTCATCCTCCCGGTGTCACAAGTTTCTCTCTCACTCCAGACTTTCTTTCTGCTGCTCGATTACAGTTTTCAGCTGCAGATTTCACGACTTGCAGTTTGTAAATCTGCAGAATCTGATTTTGTTTTTGGGGGCATTTGTGTTCAGTCTTCTCAGTCTTTGTCTTTATAAGTTTGTTTAAATGTTGTTCATTGGTGCAGAAGTAACGGTGCGATCGACTGACATGATACAGACAGGACAGAGGCTCTTTCTGCAGGAGACATGCGCAGTAGAGCCAAGTGACAGTGGTGCAGGAGGAACAGGAGCAGCAGATCCTCACACACAAGACTAGAACCTCTCCACTCTTCACTCAAACATTTTAATATATAAGTCACACCGGAGTATAGGCGAGTTTCAGCTGACGTCATTGTTATTAAAAGCCCGCGTTGCTGCTGGGAAATATTTTGGTCGGAGGCAAGAAACACGGTAGCGTCAAACACAGTGCGTAACCTCATTTTATTTAATAATAATAATAATAATAATAATAATAATAATAATAATAATAATAATATATTTTATTTATATTGCACTTTACATAAAATAATCTCAAAGTGCTACCGGTAAAAACAATGAGTAAAAAAGTGCATCAGCAAACAGTGGATCAAGCTAAAACCATTGCAGGAATTAATAAGATAAAACAAGAATAAAATACAATTAACAAAAGACTTTAGTAAAAAGGTACGTTTTAAGATTTTGTTTAAAAACAGAAATAGACTGTGGGGCTCTCAAGTGGTCGGGGAGAGGATTCCAAAGCCTTGGAGCAGCAGAGCAGAAGACCCGATCACCCATGGTGCAAAGTTTGGTTCTGGGGGGTTGGAGAGTGTTGGTGGCTGCAGAGCGTATTTATCCCCTGATAATGGTAAATTCCTGCTGCATTATCAGATGCACAAATAGAAGCACGGAAGAAGGAAAATGTCTTTGTCTTATTCTGAGTGAAAAAAACCACTAACGGTGAATTAAACGACTTTCAAACATCCGCAGAGCAAACGTAGAAGATCCTAACAAACCGTGGACTCCAACAAGTTCAACAACACATCGAGACTCTTGGAGGTTTTCATCTTTTCTGCTGTGAATGGCCCAGGAGTTTCCACCAAGTCATTGTGGATGTCGCCCAAGTGAATATTTGTCCAGGTAGTTGGAGATTCCGACCAGAAATTTGGTTTGGTTCACCTTTTGTCGGGGTTGAAAAGGGTGATTTTGTCGTCCGTCGATGTTATGACCAATTTCTGGTCAAATGGTCTTGGGTCCTCTGCCGTTAGAGTGGATAAATAACCGGGATCAATACCCTTTACGTGCTTTCTCGCTCCGTCTGTCATGTTGAATTAGTGTTTCTCTTTTTTTATTTTAATCTTCATGATTATTTATGTTTTGATTTTTTTAAATTATGATTTTAATGTATTTCTTATTCTGTAAAGCACTTTGAATTACTTTGTGTATGAATTGTGCTGTACAAATAAACTTGCCTTGCCTTTCTGGCCGCCGACCAAAATAATTCCCAGCATGCAACGCGCGCTTATGTCAACAATGAAACTCGCCTATAAGTCACAGGAAACACACAAACCATGAAAAAAGTGCGACTTATAGTCCAAAAAATACAGTATATTAAAAAAATACCATTTACCATGTGATCAAACCTGACTTATTTGGTCGGGAGGAGGGTCTTTCCACGGAAATATCGCACTTTTGACTATAATATTCCTCTATAATCTATGTCCAAGGAGAATGTTCCGAAGTATGGTTTTAACTTTTATGGAACCGTCCAGGCAGTTTCATCTCCTCTGAAACAAGCAGGTGGGAGAAAAGTGACTCTGTGCACTTTAAAGTTAGAAAACGTGGAATGCCGATGCCCCAAAAGTGCCTCCGAATTCAATTGAGTCTGAAGCAGTGATTTGATAAAAGTTGTGCCGATGGAGACGATAAGACGAGAGGCGGAGGTGCTGATGTGGCCTCTCAGATAAATAGAAGTTGTTTACCGTTTATCTGGAGGCTCTAAATGTTTTCAGACTGAAGCAATCATCATATAAATGTAAATGTGGGAGAGCAGCGGCAGAACCACACGACTCAACTCCGACAAAGAACCAGTCTCTTTATTTGGGAAACGCCAGGGAAAAAGAGTTTATTTCTTTATTGATATTAAAGACGGAGGATTACACAAGACTTTTTTGGAGCTTTATACCGAGTTATAACGTTGTTCCCTTGACAAAAACAGGCCTGAAGAGGTTTGAGTCATGTAGCGATCTTTCCTGGGCCATATTTAAATGGTCAGCTTTCAAATTCTGTGCAAAACATGACACAAAACTGACTGTTAAAAACAAAAGTAAAATTATAAAACATGAATAAGTTGTTTTTCGGCAAATTTACCTTTTTCAAAGTAATAAAAGTTAATAGTCCACGTTTAAATGATGGTTTTTAATTCTGAATTAATTGTTCTGAATTAAATAGTTCCGAATTAAAATGTCTAGTCTAGGTCTAGTCTTGGTTTAGTCCTGGTTTAGTCCTGGTTTAGTCCTGGTTTAGACCTGGTTTAGTCCTAGTTTAGACCTGGTTTAGTCCTGGTTTAGACCTGGTTTAGTCCTAATTTAGTCCTGGTTTAGTCCTAGTTTAGACCTAGTTTAATCCTGGTTTAAAACCTGGGTTTAGGACCTGGTTTAGTCCTGGTTTAGACCTGGTTTAGTCCTAGTTTAGTCCTGGTTTAGTCCTAGTTTAGACCTAGTTTAATCCTGGTTTAGACCTGGTTTAGACCTGGTTTAGTCCTAGTTTAGACCTGGTTTAGTCCTGGTTTAGACCTGGTTTAGTCCTGGTTTAGTCCTGGTTTAGTCCTAGTTTAGACCTGGTTTAATCCTGGTTTAGACCTGGTTTAAACCTGGTTTAGTCCTGGTTTAAACCTGGTTCAGTTCATATACGGTGCAAACGTTCATCTTCTCAGTTCTTTTGTTGAGAGATAAAGTTTTATAAAAGTTGTGTAACATTTTACATTTTAAACACAGTAATATTTGTAATTTTTTATTTTTTTTTTTTGTAAAACAGGCCTGAAGAAGTTTTAGAGTCATGTCCATGCGTGTTTGAGTCATATAGCGATCTTTCCTGGGCCATATTTAAATGTTCAGCTTTCAAATTCTGTGCAAAACATGACACAAAACTGACTGTTAAAAACAAAAGTAAAAATTATAAAACATGAATAAGTTGTTTTTCGGCAAATTTACCTTTTTCAAAGTAATAAAAGTTAATAGTCCATGTTTAAATGATGGTTTTTAATTCTGAATTAATTGTTCTGAATTAAATAGTTTGGAATTAAAATGTTCTCTGGGGGTGGGGAAGGGTTCTGATTGGACAAGGAAATATGTGTCACTCGTTTATTCGTTTTTCAAAATAAAACCAAAAATAAGAAAATGAAAAAACAACGATTTTCTTTATTATTTGTCTCCAAAACAAAAATGAAAAAACAGATAATGATTCGATTTTTCAGTTTTCGATTTTGTGTTTAAATGAAAAATGGAAAAAAAACAGATAACGACCTGAATCAGGACTAAACCAAGTCCAGGACCAGACCGGGACTGAGATCAGGACCTAGACCGGGACTGAGACCAGAACTGAGGCAAGGACCAGACCGGAACTGAAAATGGTTTAGACCTGGTTTAGATCTGGTTCAGTTTTGGTTTAGTCCTGGTTTATTCCGGGTTCAGGTTTGGTTTAGTCCTGATTTAGACCTAGTTTAGTCCTGGTTTAGACCTGGTTTAGTCCTGGTTTAGACCTGGTTTAGACCTGGTTTAGTCCTGGTTTAGTCCTGGTTTAGACCTGGTTTAGACCTGGTTTAGGGTTTACCTGGTTTAGTCCTGGTTTTAATCCTGGTTTAGACCTGGTTTAGTCCTGGTTTAATCCTGGTTTAGTCCTGGTTTAGACCTGGTTTAGACCTCATTTAGTCCTGGTTTAGTCCTGGTTTAGTCCTGGTTTAATCCTGGTTTAGTCCTGGTTTAGACCTGGTTTAGTCCTGGTTCAGTCCTGGTTCAGTCCTGTTTTAATCCATATGCAGCACAATCGTTCATCTTCTCAGTTCTTTTGTTGAAAGTTAAAGTTCTATAAAAGTTGTGTAATATTTTACATTTTAAACACAGTAATATTGTAATTTCACAAATCACTTTGAAATGACAGAAACAAGTAAAAAAATAAATAACACATCACAGTTTTGAAGTCACTTGTCCAACTGTGGACACACGACGCAAAAACGTTAAATGTTATTTTTCAGTCTGTAAGTGTGTGTTTATCACAGCTCGGCAGCGCCCCCCACAGGATAACAGCCGGCGTTGAGAAGAATACTTTAAAAGGTTTTTAGTTACAGAATTATTTTTACAAGCCACTGAAGGTATTAATCTGTGGATATGACCAGTTAGACTCATTTAAAACACATTTAACATCATTAGATTTAACATTTTACTAAAAAATCTTGCCTAGTTTTTTTCTAGTGTCTTTTTTTTTCTTGTCAGTTTATAATTTTACTTCTTGTTTGGACACGAGCTGCATATTTGACATGACAAGGACCAAGACGTGATTAAATCGAATGACGACTAATAAAAATAAATGCAGAATGAAGGTTTAAACTGTCTGAAAAATTCCTTGTACCTAAAACTGTTCCTACATTTAGACTGGAATTTGGCTACTTTCTGTGTTTTTGTACTTTTCTTTCCAACTTTTTTCCACAAACTTTTGTTAACTGATGTAAAACTAAAACAAATATTGACCAGAAAAATGAAAAATGTCATCGAAAGTCTTGTGTGTCCAGTTAATGATATTTCGTGTTTGTTTAATGGAACAGATCTAAAGAGTCGGCTCTGATCTCATGGGAATCGGCTCTTCTGATTCATTACAAAGAATCGGTTCTTTGGGCTAAATGTGAACCTGTCACTAGAAGATTTATGATAAAATACAAATAGACAACAACAATGAAGTGGATTAAGCTCCAACTAACCAGAGTGTGTCCAGTTCCAACACAGCGAAAACTGGAGGGTTAAAATTTTAGGGTAAAATATTTAAGAGTTGTTTTTACCACCAAAAGTGTTATTTTAACTATTTGAAAGTTAAATGCGGGTTTGAGTTACTTGCCAGAGTTGATGTGGCTGAGGTTAATTCAACTTCCCTTAGTGTTAATTCAACTTATCTTAGTGTTAATTCAATTTATCTTGGTGTTAATTCAACTTATCTTAGTGTTAATTCAATTTATTTTAGTGTTAATTCAACTTCCCTTAGTGTTAATTCAACTTATCTTAGTGTTAATTCAATTTATCTTAGTGTTAATTCAACTTATTTTAGTGTTAATTCAACTTATCTTAGTGTTAATTCAACTTATCTTAGTGTTAATTCAATTTATTTTAGTGTTAATTCAACTTATCTTAGTGTTAATTCAACTTATCTTAGTGTTAATTCAATTTATTTTAGTGTTAATTCAACTTATCTTAGTGTTAATTCAACTTATCTTAGTGTTAATTCAATTTATCTTGGTGTTAATTCAACTTATCTTAGTGTTAATTCAATTTATTTTAGTGTTAATTCAACTTCCCTTAGTGTTAATTCAACTTATCTTAGTGTTAATTCAATTTATTTTAGTGTTAATTCAACTTCCCTTAGTGTTAATTCAACTTATCTTAGTGTTAATTCAACTTATCTTAGTGTTAATTCAACTTATCTTAGTGTTAATTCAATTTATTTTAGTGTTAATTCAACTTATCTTAGTGTTAATTCAACTTATCTTAGTGTTAATTCAATTTATCTTGGTGTTAATTCAACTTATCTTAGTGTTAATTCAATTTATTTTAGTGTTAATTCAACTTATCTTAGTGTTAATTCAATTTATTTTAGTGTTAATTCAGTTTATCTTAGTGTTAATTTGGCTCCTCCCATTCACCACTTCAAACTCCCACCAGATTAAACCAGTTTGAACCAGTTTTGTTCATAATTTGATTTTAAATTAACTAAAATAAAGTAAAAATGTGTGTTGTTGAGTTCAATCAGGATAACTCTACAAAGTGTTAATCTGTTTACTCTCAAAACATTAATATGACTCTGGATTTCGGGGTTAAGCAGCAACTTTGGTCCAGTGGTACTTAATGAACATTTCCAAAAGTGTTAAATTAACTCTAGAACAAATTGGACTCATATAAACTCTGAGAAAATGTTAAAGTTGATTCTGTGAGAGTCGATTTTAACACTCCACGTTTGTTTTGAACCTCCTTCTGTATCTAAGAGACTAAAAGACATTTATAAATACAAATTCAGATTTTATATTTTTGTAACTTTTTGACACTGAATGTATTAGAAAGTTCAGTTTACACGACTCAGTTTGACTCGAAATGTCACTCAAACACTTTTGAATCAATCCACAACAACGTCCAGCTCATCATCATGTATATCCTGGTGTAGAGCTCCCTCTGCTGACGGCAACAGAGAATGACATGTGCCCCGAGTCACAGACCTGAAGTGCTTTACTGAATAAGAAATGCATAAAAATCACAATACAAACAAATCCAAACATAAATAATCATCATAAATTTATTAAAAAAAATAGGAAGAGACATTAAATTACAGAGAAGAGTGCACAATAAAAACAAACCGTGTTTCATTTGTTCATTCGTTTTTCAAAATAAAACCAAAAAACACTTTATTTTCTTATTTTCTTCATTATTTGTCTCCAAAAAATCAAAACGAAAGAACAGATAATGA
The DNA here is from genome assembly GCF_026225935.1 of Boleophthalmus pectinirostris. Lineage (NCBI taxonomy): Eukaryota > Metazoa > Chordata > Actinopteri > Gobiiformes > Gobiidae > Boleophthalmus > Boleophthalmus pectinirostris. Next base: position 39,314,956 of record NW_026571447.1, read on the forward strand.
TTAGTTTTTCAGTTTTCCATTTTGTATTTAAATTAATAACGGAAAAAAAAACAAAACAAAAAAAAAAACGGATCAAGGCTGTTTCCCGTTTCCGTGACTTAAACTGTGATGCCGGACTTTTGCACCGCATACGGACTAAACCTGGACTAAACCGGGACTAAACCAGGACTGAACCAGGACTGAACCAGGACTGAACCAGGTCTAAACCAGGACTAAACCTGGACTAAACCGGGACTAAACCGGGACTAAACCAGGTCTAAACCAGGACTGAATCAGGACTAAACCAGGTCTAAACCAGGACTGAACCAGGACTAAACCAGGACTAAACCTGGACTAAACCGGGACTAAACCGGGACTAAACCAGGTCTAAACCAGGACTGAACCAGGACTAAACCAGGACTAAACCAGGTCTAAACCAGGACTGAACCAGGACTAAACCAGGACTAAACCAGGTCTAAACCAGGACTGAACCAGGACTAAACCAGGACTAAACCAGGACTAAACCAGGACTAAACCAAGACTAAACCAGGACTAAACCAGGACTGAACCAGGACTGAACCAGGACTAAACCAGGACTAAACCAGGACTGAACCAGGACTAAACCAGGACTAAACCAGGTCTAAACCAGGACTAAACCAGGACTGAACCAGGACTGAACCAGGACTAAAACCAGGACTAAACCAGGACTGAACCAGGACTAAACCAGGACTAAACCAGGTCTAAACCAGGACTGATCCAGGACTGATCCAGGACTAAACCAGGACTAAAAAGTCTGAAAAGCCCATTCATCATAAATATAAAAGAAATGACTATGATTTAATGTTGAAAATCACATTCTATTGTTTAAAAAAATGTTTTTATTATCACCGTGATACTGGAGTCGGTGTTGAGGATCGAGTCTGTTCCTTGAAATGTTCATATCGTGACAACATTAAACAGAAGTACCTTGGGCGCGTCTCATTTCTCTTTCCTCACTTCCTTCTCCTCTTCTCGATTCTGCAGGAAACAGGTGAGGAAGTCCTGCCCACAGAGGAGACACACGAGGAGAGAAGATCTGTGCCGCTTCATGAACTGTTTAAAAAAGTCGACTAAATGAAATAGCAGAAACACCGGGATCACGTAGAGCGAGTTCATACCAACGTTTTAAGATCTATTGACGCGTTCGCTTGAGCTCGAGACTCGAGGAAACAGAACTCCACCTCGAGAAAGAAAAACGGAACGAACAATCAAATCAAGGTTCTGAAACACAAACTCGGGCGAGTTCAGTTCAGACCGAGTCAGTCGGATTTAAGTCACCTTTTTTACCTTGTACAAGTCGCGTGGACCACACCTCTAAACCAGGACTAAACCAGGTCTAAACCAGGACTAAAAACAAGGACTAAACCAGGACTAAAACAGGACTAAACCAGGACTATAACCAGGACTAAACCAGGACTAAAACCAGGACTAAACCAAGACTAAAACCAGGACTAAAACAGGACTAAACCAGGACTAAAACCAGGACTAAAACAGGACTAAACCAGGACTAAACCAGGATTAAAACCAGGACTAAACTTGGACTAAACCAGGACTAAACTTGGACTAAACCAGGACTAAAACAGGTCTAAAACCAGGACTAAAAACCAGGACTAAACCAGGACTAAAACCAAGACTAAAACCAGGACTAAAACAGGACTAAACCAAGACTAAAACCAGGACTAAAACAGGACTAAACCAGGATTAAAACCAGGACTAAACAGGACAGGACTAAACAGGTCCTAAACCAGGACTAAAACCAGGACTAAACCAGGACTAAAACAGGTCTAAACCAGGACTAAAACCAGGACTAAACCAAGACTAAAACCAGGACTAAAACCAGGATTAAAACCAAGACTAAAACAGGATTAGACAAGGACTAAACCAGGACTAAAACCAGGACTAAAACAGGACTAAAACCAGGACTAAAAACCAGGATTAAACAAGGACTAAACCAGGACTAAAACCAGGACTAAAACAGGACTACACCAGGACTAAAACCAGGACTAAAACAGGACTACACCAGGACTAAAACCAGGAGTAAATCAGAACTAAAACCAGGACTAAACCAGGATTCAACAAGGACTACACCAGGACTAAAACCAGAGTAAATCAGAACTAAAACCAGGACTAAACCAGGATTAAACAAGGACTAAACCAGGACTAAACCAGGATTCAACAAGGACTACACCAGGACTAAAACCAGGAGTAAATCAGAACTAAAACCAGGACTAAACCAGGATTAAACAAGGACTAAACCAGGACTAAAACCAGGACTAAAACAGGACTACACCAGGACTAAAACCAGGAGTAAATCAGAACCAGGACTAAAACCAGGACTAAACCAGGATTCAACAAGGACTAAACCAGAACTAAGCCAGGACTAAACTTGGACTTGAGGACAGAGGAGAGGAATCAAGGAGAAGGAAATGAGACACGGACACAGACAAAAACCCAGTCAGGATGTGTTTTACTGAATGTTTTTATTAGTTGGAGACGCGTCCACACTGCTCAGCCCGTCACTGGTAACGACACATTACACACAATTCATTCAGCTGTTCAGAGACGCCGTTACAAGAGTCCGTCCTCCAAACACGCAGACGCACGGAGAAGTTTCCACGCAGACGCACGGGCCGCCACGTCAATCACACAGAAGAAGAAAAAAACACTTGGATATTTGGCCCGTTTAGAAAAACAAAAACAAAAAAAAAACCCAAAGATTTAACAAGATTTTAAAAACTGTACAGCTCTTAGACTTTTATGATAAACGTCGATGTCGCTTCCGGGTCCAGACCTGGTTTAGACCTGATTTAGTCATGGTTTTAGTCCTGTTTTAGTCCTGTTTTAGTCCTGGTTTAGTCCTGGTTTAGTCCTGGTTTAGTCCTGGTTTAGACCTAGTTTAGTCCTGTTTTTGTCCTGATTTAGTCCTGTTTTAGTCCTGGTTTTAGTCCTGGTTTAGTCCTGTTTTAGTCCTGGTTTTAGTCCTGTTTTAGTCCTGTTTAGTCCTAGTTTAGTCCTGTTTTTAGTCCTGTTTTAGTCCTGGTTTAGTCCTGGTTTAGACCTAGTTTAGTCCTGTTTTTGTCCTGATTTAGTCCTGTTTTAGTCCTGGTTCAGTCCTGTTTTAGTCCTGGTTTTAGTCCTGGTTTAGTCCTGTTTTAGTCCTGGTTTTAGTCCTGGTTTAGTCCTAGTTTAGTCCTGTTTTATTCCTGTTTTAGTCCTGGTTTAGTCCTGTTTTAGACCTGATTTTAGTCCTGGTTTAGTCTTGTTTTAGTCCTGTTTTAGTCCTAGTTTAGTCCTGGTTTAGTCCTGTTTTAGTCCTGTTTTAGTCCTAGTTTAGTCCTGGTTTTAGTCCTGGTTTAGTCCTGGTTTAGTCTTGTTTTAGTCCTGTTTTAGTCCTAGTTTAGTCCTGGTTTAGTCCTGGTTTAGTCCTGTTTAGTCCTGGTTTTAGTCCTGGTTTTAGTCCTGTTTTAGTCTAGTTTAGTCCTGTTTTTAGTCCTGTTTTAGTCCTGTTTAGTCCTGGTTTAGACCTAGTTAGTCCTGTTTTTGTCCTGATTTAGCCCTGTTTTAGTCCTGGTTCAGTCCTGTTTTAGTCCTGGTTTTAGTCCTGTTTAGTCCTGTTTTAGTCCTGTTTTAGTCCTGGTTTAGTCCTAGTTTAGTCCTGTTTTATTCCTGTTTTAGTCCTGGTTTAGTCCTGTTTTAGTCCTGGTTTTAGTCCTGGTTTAGTCTTGTTTAGTCCTGTTTTAGTCCTAGTTTAGTCCTGGTTTAGTCCTGTTTTAGTCCTGGTTTAGTCCTGGTTTTAGTCCTGGTTTAGTCCTGTTTTAGTCCTGTTTAGTCCTGGTTTAGTCCTGGTTTAGTCCTGGTTTAGTCCTGGTTTAGTCCTGGTTTTAGTCCTGGTTTAGTCCTGGTTTTAGTCCTGGTTTTAGTCTGAGTTTAGTCCTGTTTTAATCCAGATTTAGTCCTGGTTTAGTCCTGGTTCAGTCCTGTTGTAGTCCTAGTTTAGTCCTGTTTTAGTCCTGTTTTAGTCCTGGTTTAGTCCTGGTTTAGTCCTGTTTTAGACCTGATTTTAGTCCTGGTTTAGTCCTGTTTTAGTCCTGGTTCAGTCCTGGTTTAGTAGTCCTGGTTTTAGTCCTGGTTTAGTCTGTGTTTAGTCCTGTTTTAATCCAGATTTAGTCCTGTTTAGTCCTGGTTTAGTCCTGTTTTAATCCAGATTTAGTCCTGGTTTAGACCTGGTTCAGTCCTGGTTCAGTCCTGTTTTAGTCCTGGTTTAGTCCTGTTTTAGTCCTGTTTTAGTCCTGTTTAGTCCTTTTAGTCCTGGTTTAGTCCTGTTTTATCCTGGTTTAGTCCTGTTTTAATCCAGATTTAGTCCTGGTTTAGTCCTGTTTTAGTCCTGGTTTAGTCCTGGTTTTAGTCCTGGTTCAGTCCTGTTTTTTAGTCCTGTTTTAGTCCTGGTTTTAGTCCTGGTTTAGTCTTGTTTTAGTCCTGTTTTAGTCCTGTTTTAGTCCTGGTTTAGTCCTGTTTTAGTCCTGGTTCAGTCCTGGTTTAGTCCTCGTTTAGTCCTGGTTTAGTCCTGGTTTAGTCCTAGTTTAGTCCTGTTTTAGTCCTGGTTTAGTCTTGTTTTAGTCCCGTTTTAGTCCTGGTTTAGTCCTGTTTTAGTCCTGGTTTAGTCCTGTTTTAATCCAGATTTAGTCCTGGTTTAGACCTGTTTAAGTCCTGTTTTAGTCCTGGTTTAGTCCTGTTTTAATCCTGTTTTAGTCCTGTTTTAATCCAGATTTAGTCCTGGTTTAGACTGTTTAAGTCCTGTTTTAGTCCTGGTTTAGACCTGTTTAAGTCCTGTTTTAGTCCTGGTTTAGTCCTGTTTTAGTCCTGGTTTTCTGCGCCCGACACACAAACCGCCAGGTCAATCCCAGAAAAGAAGAAAAAAACACTTTGATATTTGGCCCGTTTAGAAAAAAACCCCAAAGTTTTAACAAGATTTTAAAAACTGTGCAGCTCTTAGACTTTTATCTCTAAACGTCGACGTCGCTTCCGGGTCCATCCGGAAACTTCTGAGCTTTGTTTTTGTTCCTTAATCATCCAAAAAAAAGAGACAATCACCTTTTAAAAGCACATGTTTAACCACAAATTGTATTAGATAAGTAAAAAATATCGTGATTACATATTATACTGGATTTTCGGTGTTTATTTCACTAAACATCGGTCACTGTTTACGTTAGCTTAGCCTAGCTTCGTACTTTAACCTCATAAACAGGTTGTCCCAAAAACATTGACATCATTTCACAGGCTAATAACTTTGGTAATTCTTGTTGGAATAATCTCAAATTTTCACAGAATGTATAGAAACTAGGGACGGGCATTCGATAAAATTTTCTTAATCGATCGTCGGGAGAATTAATGATCGTTATTTCTATATTAAAATGATCATCATTATTATTACTATCTGCACTAATCTGCATAAATAAATTCAACTTTACGACATATAAACATAACGACTCTAGATCCACATCAGCTGTTTGAAATTATAATGTGTTTAATTCAGTTTTGTTCAAATCTCACAGAAACAAAACTTAAAACCACATCACTCATTTACATAAACTAAGTGAAGATAAAACTCCAGCTCTTGTGTCGCTGATGTGGTTCAACTTCTGTCGGATTAAAAACCACGACTCAGTGGAATACGATTTGTCAAAACCAGGACAGCGTACGGGGGGAGGGGGGCGGGGCCTCGTCATCCACATTGAGCGACTCTCACCTGGAAAAACTTTTTCCCACTGGACACAGAAACATATGTGCTGCTTTATACACTGTGCACATGGACTCACACTTGTCCCAACGCAACGGAAAGTGTGGAATTTCTTGTCAAATCCTGGTTAAATCCACATTTGTGCTTCGGTTCGTTACAGACTGACCCACTGTTTGTGTCTCGCTCCTTCTGATGCAGAGACACATGTACACACCTGTTTGGTCACGACACACACAGACACCTGCATTCAGTTTGTCGATTAATATGAACGTAATCGATGAAATTCTTAATGGTTAATTATCGATTAATCGACTAATCATGCCCATCCCTAATAGAAACAGATCAAGATCACATTGTTATTTTTATTTTTTGTTTTGTTTCCAGTTTGAGCCGTTCATTCCCAAAGAGACGTCATTTTCCGTCTTGGAATCTGCTCAATATGTCACCCAAGACTGAGCAGCGTTAGACTGATTCATCGTGGAAACCGTGTGACCTCGCAGCATTAGGATTCATTCGCTCGACAGTAGGCGGGGACTTTTTTTATTTAATCAATCTCTGCTGTTTGGTCGTGACGTATGTAATGCTCCAAATCCAGTATGAAGAAGAACAATAACGTCTTTTCCCGTTGATGAAATTCACCAAACATTCTCTTTGTTCTGGCTTTAAAGGTTGTATGGAGGATTTTTTTTTTGTTTCAAACTGTCGATGAAAGTTCAAAATAAAATTATAGCGGTGCAGCAGCCTTGTAATTATGATGACCAAAAAAAAAAAAAAAAAAAGAATGAAAATCCATCAACTGTGGATGTGATGGGGGCAGATAAACATCAGCCAATAGAAAACAACGCTACCTCTTTTTCTATTGGCTGTTGGGTTGTCAATCAAACTCCTACTACGTTTCTATTTGTCACTGAGTTGCCGGCGCGCTGGGATTATGTGGTTTACGTTTACCTCACGCACTGATGCTGTTTACTCAACCAACACAGCGGTTCTTAGCGTCTTTATTCGAACTGTCGCTTCCTCTCTCACACAAAGTTTGTTTGCGATGGCCGACAAAAATTCACGACCAGTTCGCCACAAAAGAAAGTCTGTTTTTGACATCGCTGAAAGAAGAAGAGAAGGGGAAGAGGAGCGAAGCGCGACAATTGAAAATGGTTTTTAGTCCTGTTTTTGTCCTGGTTTAGTCCTGTTTTAGTCCTGGTTTTAGTCCTGTTTTAGTCCTGGTTTAGTCCTGGTTTTAGTCCTGGTTTTAGTCCTGGTTTAGTCCTAGTTTAGTCCTGTTTTTGTCCTGTTTTAGTCCTGTTTTAGTCCTGGTTCAGTCCTGGTTTTAGTCCTGGTTTTAGTCCTGGTTTTAGTCCTGGTTTAGTCCTGGTTTTAGTCCTGGTTTTAGTCCTGGTTTTAGTCTGAGTTTAGTCCTGTTTTAATCCAGATTTAGTCCTGTTTTAGTCCTGGTTCAGTCCTGGTTTAGTCCTGATTTTAGTCCTGGTTCAGTCCTGTTGTAGTCCTGATTTTAGTCCTGGTTTAGTCTTGTTTTAGTCCTGGTTTTTAGTCCTGGTTCAGTCCTGTTTTAGTCCTGGTTCAGTCCTGTTGTAGTCCTGATTTTTAGTCCTGGTTTAGTCCTGGTTTTAGTTTTAGTCCTGGTTTAGTAGTCCTGGTTTCCTGTTTTAGTCCTGGTTTTAGTCCTGGTTTAGTCCTGTTTTAGTCCTGTTTTAGTCCTGGTTTAGTCCTGGTTTAGTCCTGTTTTAGTCCTGGTTTAGTCCTGTTTTAGTCCTGGTTTAGTCCTGGTTTAGTCCTGGTTTAGTCCTGGTTTTCTGCGCCAGGAGAAGTTTCCACGCAGACACACGGCGCCACGTCAATCCCAGAAAAGAAGAAAAAAACAAAATAGAACAAATTCAGATTTAAAAGAGCTTCTCAAGTCACAGGTCTCAAGTCCGAGTCAAGTCCCAAGTCAAATTCAGGCAAGTCCAAGTCGAATTTCGAGTCACTGGTCCATAAGTCAAGTCCAAGTCGTCTGCTACCAAATATAGCTTAGATTTCTGTAATTTATATTAATTTTAAGATAAACTGTACTTAAAAAAATCATAGTATATTTATATTTGAGTATTTATCAAGTTTATAAACAAATCTTTCCTTTTTAAATGTTTTGACATCTCCTCATCATCAATCATTATGGTCAGAATAGAAAGAATTCAGATTTAAAAGTGCTTCTCAAGTCACAGGCCTCAAGTCCGAGTCAAGTCCCAGGTCAAATACAGACAAGTCCAAGTCAAGTCCAAGTTGTCTGCTTTGAGTTTCAAGTCTTTAAACCAAATTACCAAATATAGTTTAGATTTTTGTAGTTTATATGAATTTAAAAATAAATTGTACTTTATAAATACTCAAATATAAATATACTATGATTTTTTTGAGTATATAAGAGTTGTTTTTAAATGTTTTGACAAGATCTTAGTGTGAATCATTACCGTCAGAACAGAAAGAATTCAGATTTAGAAGAGCTTCTCAAGTCCCAAGTCACTGACCTTCAAGTCCAAGTCGAGTCCCAAGTCTTCGTCCATTTTATCAAGTCAAATCTCAAATCCTAAAAAGTAGCGACTCAAGTCTTACTCGAGTCCAAATCGAGACTAGTGAATTCGTCTAGTGGATTCTGACTCTTGACCTAATCGCCAGCCCGGCTCAAAATAACCTCAAATTTTCACCGAATGTAAAGAAACAAATCAAGATAATATTTTTATTTTTTGTTCTGTTTTCAGGTTGAGCCGCTCACTCCCAAAGAGACGTCATTTTGCGTCACCCAAGACTCTGCAACCTTCAATGAAAAAATTTAGAAAAACCACCAACCGGCAAACAAATTACAACCTGGTTAGGGGTGTCAAATTATTGCGTTAATTGCGATTAATTAATTACAGTCATATTTAGCGCGTTATGTTTTTTAATCGCGTTAATCTCATTTTTAATCTCTGACTTTACTGTTTCTGTAGCGAGTTGCCTTATTATAAAATCTGTTTTTATGTGTTGTTGGGACAATAACACGTCGCTCCTGCAAACAATTGTGATTTTCTTTCTCGTTCTCGCCGCATCTGCGATAAACCTGCACACGTCTGAAAACACGACATAAACACAGAACAGACTCACCTTCACCTTCAACACTCTGTCAGAAAACTCATATTCCACTGAGTCGTGTCCTTCAGTCCCACAGAAGCTGAACCGCATCAGCGACACAAGAGCATTTTTTTTTTCTCGCTTAGTTTATGCAAATTAGCCATGCGGTTTTTAAGTTTCGTTTCTGTGAGACTTGCGCAAATTAGCATTAAACACATTATAATGTCAAACGAGCTGATGTGGCTCTAGAGCACAGGTGTCAAACATACGGCCCGGGGGCCAGATCCGGCCCTCCAAGACCTTTAATCTGGCCCTCGGCTGAGTTTTTACTAACATATTTTAATTATATTTTCTATTAAAATCTTGTTAATTTTCTGTGGTGTTTATCACAGCAGCGTCTCCAGCGTCTCTGTACGTGGCCCCTCCCACCAGAGCAGCACAAATGAAGACTTGTCTCTTTCCAAACGCTCTTAAAGGACGATCGTTTTGACTGTTGACCGTGACACCCTCATCAGAAAAATGTCCAACATGAGAAAAGTGGAGCCGAGTGCAGGATTTTCCAAGAAAAAATTGATTTATTCCTGTTTGCAGACAAGTTCATGTTAAAACACTGTGTTGAAATAGATTTTTTCTTAAAGTTTCAGGTTGTTCATAATATTATAATATTTTGTAAAAGAAAGAGTTCATCAATTAAAAAAGATTTCTGTAATAGATTTGTGTTTCTCTGCACAAATATTTGAACTTATTGCTATTTTTGGGGTTTATATGACATGAGTTTTCTGATCTGGCCCCTTTTGGATCAAAGTCGGTTGGATACGGCCCTTGGAACAAAATGAGTTTGACACTCCTGCTCTAGAGTGTTCATGGTTTATATGTTATAGTAATAATGTAATAATGAATTTAAATGAAAATACCTCAAATTGAAGGCTTTTCTCAGCAATTTTTAGGTGAGATTAAAAAGAGATTAATTAGATTAATTAATTACAGATCATAATTAATTAATCTCTCAATTTTTTGAATTGCCTGACAGCACTAAACTTGGTACCAAAAATTTAAATAGTAAGACTGTTTATGCAGGACTAAAGGATCTTGTAGACCAACATCGACATCGTCATTGAGCTGGACTTCGTAGTTTTCAAGATAATTGTTTTTAAAATTACGTCAAATTTTTTGGGACACCCTGTACTTCCTGTCATACTTATAATCATAAACAACGACAATTCAGTCTTAAAGAGGGGGTATTTTACTTCTTACCTTTAATTAACTGCTAATACATAACATATTCAGATCACCATGTCTCTTTTATTGTTTTGAAAATTCTATATTTACCGAAAAAAACAACGTATTAACATGTTTTATTTTTATTTTTGTGCAAAAGAAGAAAGAAAAACATTTTAGGAGCTTCAAAAACTGCAGTGAGGATGAACAATGTTTTGCAAATTTTCCTGGATGTGCTCGTCTCTATCTGCTTTAAATTACTTTCGTTTTTGTCTCTCCTGTTTCCGCTCTCCATGCTAAATAACTCCCCCTTCAGAGCGCTATCCCAAAACTACACAATCTGTTAATAAAACTGCTGCACTTCGCATCAGGTTTGTGAAGTTGTCGTGTACAGTTTTGTGTCATGTTTTTGTGCATTTACGAAAGAATTGTCGTGGTTGGAGCCTCAAAATCGGGCCCCCGGAGAGATCGCTAGATGACTCAAACACGCACGGACGACTCTAAAACCTCTTCAGGCACGTTTTTAATGAGGGAAAAATGTTATAACATGGTAGAAAGCACAAAAAAACCTTAAATTTTGCATAATACCCCCCCTCTTTTAACGCAAAAAATATATATATATAGAAATTGTAAACATGTCCGGTATTTTCAAAAAGCTGATGCGCTTGGACCCGGAAGTGACATCAAACTTAACAACTCTATACTAAGACAGGGGGAAAGGTGTGGTGGCCCCGAAAGACAAGATAAAAAAAAAAGAAAATAAAAATGTACGAAGTGTGCAAATAGTTCACAAATATAATGTATAAAGAAGAACTTTGATGTTAAAACAAAATTGTAAATTGCAAAATGCGATGCAGTGGTAGTTTTAGATTTTTGGTGATCGTCTAATTGCAAAATTTTGTCACGATTTTTCATTGTACAGAAAAAAAAAGCTCCACAAAATTGTACGCAAAGAGTCACGACATTTTAACAACGAAAGTCAAGCAGGGAATCAGAAACATGTCACAAAATTATCAATACAATTCCTTATAAAATTGGCTTAAAAACAAAACATTTATTTCATTTATTCATTTTTTTTGTACAATTTACAATAATGTTTTTTCCACGTCTTGTAGTGTTGGGACTTGTCCATCTGGGCCACCGTAAAAAAACAAAACAAAACAAACAAAAAAGAAAAACACAACATTGCACTTTAAAATAACATCATGGCAAATTTTCCACTTGGTAGAATTTTGTTTCATTTTGTTAACATTTCATTTTACAGTACCCAGCTTAGTTTATTTGTGGATTATAGACTTTTTTTTTTTTTTTATATTTCTTTTAAAATTGTTGGATTTTTCGCAACCAAATTCCGTTCACTTTGATATTACATGGTTTTAAAAATGCGTTTTTTATCGTCACTTTTCTTTGCGGAAACCATAGACTGTATATAGAAGTGGACTGAGGGAGTGTGACGTCGCCGATAGTGATTTTTTGCGAACAAATAAAGTAAATCGAGGCTAATTTCTTATACTTCATTATATTTATAGCGGATAATCGACAACCAGGGAGCATATTTGGAAATCTGATCGCGAGTATCGAGCCAATCAGGAGCGAGGTTGTTGAAAAGACGTGATTGGTGTTGTTATTTGAGGTGGGACGAGACAGAATTTTCACGAAACGAGACGAGACATGAGATTTTTCCCAAGAGATTGAGACAATTTACAATATTTTTTTTGATCTCATGGTTTTAAATTTCTTTAAATTTTGTGTCGTGAATGGGTTTTGTGTTCAGTTAGTTGGGATGGGTCGAGACAATTTCCATAAATCGAGACAAAGACACGAGATTGGGTCCACGAGATCGAGACGAGAAAAGATTTTGCACCAATTTAAAATAAGGATAATAATAATTTTGGTTTAATTTCTGTATATTTTGTGTCGTAAATGGGTTTTGTGTTTAGGTCGTTGGGATGTTAAGATTACAATTTCTACAAATCGAGACGAGATACGAGATTAGGTCCATGAAATCGAGATCGAGACGAGATTTTGAACCAATTTACAATAATAAAAATAATTTTGGTCTTGTGATTTTTAATTTCTTTATATTTTGTGTTGTGAACGGGTTTCGTGTTCAGTTCAGTTCAGGGATGGAGCGAAACGATTTCCATAAGTCGAGACGAGACACGAGATTAGGTCCACGAACGTGACAATATTTTTACCCAATTTACAGTAAAAAAAATTAATTGTGGTCTCGTGAGTTTTTAATTTGTTTAATTTCCTTATATTCTGTGTTATGTTTAGTTTGTAGGGATGGGACGAGACCGAATTTTCCCGAAACGAAACGAGACAGAAAATAGAATCCACAAAATCGAGACAAGACGAGATTTTGAACCAATTTACAATAATAATAAAAATAATTTTGGTCTCATGATTTTTAATTTCTTTATATTTTCTGTTGTGAATGGGTTTTATGTTTAGTTTGTTGGGATTTTATGATTACAACTTCCATAAGTCGAGACAAAACACAAGATTGAGTCCACGATAACGAGATGAGATTTTGAACCAATTTACAATAATCAAAACAATTCACAAATTTTGAGTTGTGAATTCAGCTTTTGAATTGGTTTAATTTCTTCTTTCATGTGTTCATATTAGTGTTAGGACAAGACAATTTCCACAAGTCAAGAGGAGATCGGGTCCACGAGAATGAGACAAAGCGAGATTTTAACAATTTGTAACAGGTACATTTCACGATTCAGTTTCCAATTTTGGCCTCACAGTTTGTTCTTTATTTGATTTCATATTTTTGTTTCCATTCTGCTTTTGCTTTTGTTCTGCTTTTTAGCACCGTAAGAGATGCAAATCACCAACATGTGACCCTTTTTTTTGTGTAATCTAGATGTAAACACTTAGGAAACCGATATAACGGGATCATTTTTCTCTCGTGTGCACGATCTTGCGGAAATTTTGTCTCACGAGATCTTTCGGCTCGAGATCCTTGCACCATCCCTAGTTACAAAAATGACCAAATTAAGTCATTTTCATCATGTTTTTGTTATTAAACTTCATCTCGTCCCATGTCTTTTTGTTATTAATGTTCGTTATCTTGATTTAAGGTCAAAATTGTAAAATAAAAACCCCAGGCTCATGAAGAGAGAGCGTTAAAACAAACATTTTGCAGTTAGAATGACGAGCTTGACAGCAGTAAATGATTTTTCAATAGAAATCAGACTTCGAAAGTACCATTTATATATACAGTCTATGTTTTTTTACATTTCAAAACTTGACGATAAGAGAACGGCGCTCCATTTTGAGGCTTGAATATCACCGATTATATTTATTGCTCTGATTTTTACAGTTACGTCACGTTTCCAGACCGATTTTGGCCTAAATTTAAAACAGGAAATACGTTTTAATATTTCCTCAAGTTCCGTTTATGGAAAAAAATCAACATCATGATTTGTTTTTTTCTTTTTTTTTTTTACGAGAAAGTACGAGATCTTATTTAAAAAGAAAGAAAGAAAGAAAACCTATCGACAACATAATTACGAGTAGCAAAATATCGGTGCCGGGACAGTGTGACAGTTGTTTCGATGAATGGGGGAAGTGTTGCGGAGTCCAGTCGTTTTTTTGTTTTTTTTTGTTACGCGACAAAAGGATCTGGACCTGGAGCGGAAACACCCAGGCACCCGGTGAACTCAGCCTCACGCTCGGACCTTCATTCACACACAGAACACGCGCTCGCTCAGGTCTCCGCTCAGGACGTACAAATGTGTGTGTAGTGGTACATGCGTTCTTTTATACTGATATACACGTCTTAAAAAAAGGTACAAAATAAAACAACGTCAACCGAAAGAGGGATTAGAAATGCAGCTCTACAGAGTCTTTTAGCTATTCCCGGGAGTGAGGGAGGGAGGGAGAGAGACCTGGGACAGACCTGGGACAGACCTGGGACAGACCTGGGGCAGATGTGGTGGTGGTTGTGGTGGTGATCGGTTGAGGGGGGGGGGGGGGGGGGGTACAGGTTAGTTACTGCAGCAGGGGCGGCTGCTGGGCTGGGCCGTCTCTGTCAGGTCCACTCCTCTGTTGCGGCCGCTGTTGGCTCCGGCAGCTTGAGGCTCGTTCTTGGGGAGTTTCTTGGCTGTGAGGACAAACAAACAAGAGCAATAATCAGTGTCGGGAAGGTGACTTTTAAAATGTAATCCCCTACAGATTACAGATTACACACACCAAAATGTAGTTTGTAACATAATCCATTAAGTTACTTAAAGTGAGTGATGTAATCTGAATACTTTGGATTACTTGATTTGCTGTAGAGAAGCAAAGACGAGGAAATCGTAACATAAGTTTTGTCTGATAAAAGAAAATAAAAAGCCCAGACTTTACTGAACCAAATTAAAAATATTATTGATAGAAGAAGTTTAGTCTTGTTAAATCCTGTTTGAGACCTAGTTTAGACCTGGTTTTAGACCTGGTTTAGTCCTGGTTTAGACCTGGTTTTAGACCTGGTTTAGTCCTGGTTTAGACCTGGTTTAGTCCTGGTTTAGACCTGGTTTAGTCCTGGTTTTAGACCTGGTTTAGACCTGGTTTAGTCCTGGTTTAGTCCTGGTTTTAGTCCTGGTTTAGTCCTAGTTTAGACCTGGTTTTAGTCCTAGTTTAGACCTAGTTTAGTCCTAGCTTGGACCTAGTTTGGACCTGGGTTTAGACCTGGTTTAGACCTGGTTTAGACCTGGTTTAGACCTGGTTTAGACCTGGTTTAGACCTGGTTTAGTGTCCGGCAATGAGTAGAATTACAGGAATTAAAAAACAAAAAAGTGAAAACAGGAAAATACCTCCATTTAATCCATTGATTTCAACAAAGTAACTGTAATGCCAATTACCACTCACTGAAACAGTAACTGTAACTGAATACAGTTACTCATCATTTGTACTCTGATTATGTAACTCTGGTACAAGTAATCAGTTACTCCCCAACACTGGTAATAATACACACTGAAGTCCAGATCTTGTGTGCGGCGCTAGACAAGGCGCAGTGTAAATATGTGTTTAGAGTATATGACCTTTATGGAATGTTTTTTGTGTTAGAAAACTCCCTCTATTTTAAGACTGAAAATGTAATGGAAGAAAATACAACTACATGTGTCATTCACTGATTGTATTTTTTCTCCAAAGACCAGACGCATGAGTCCAGTGCACGTAGTTTACTCTTGTACTCTGATGTTTGATGTGAGTGATGATGATTGACCTGCAGTGTGGAGGATGCTTTGGATCAGAATCACGCAGCAGACGAAGCACCATGAACACCGGGCAGAAGCAGGTATTTATTACCTGGTCCCTGAAGGGTTGACCAGGTTTTGTGTTCACCTTGTCAGTGTGTGTGTCGGTGTGTGTGTGTGTGTCAGTGTGTGTGTCGGTGTGTGTGTCGGTGTGTGTGTCAGTGTGTGTGTCAGTGTGTGTGTCAGTGTGTGTGTCTGTCCACCCGCGATACTCCCGCCATTTATGGACTGATTGTCACCAAATTTGATGCGCGGGTCAAACCCCTCATGCTCGAACCGAGGTCATTTCAGGACACACAGGTCAACTGAAAGGTCACGCCATTATATAGAATATGCAATTTCTGACCCATCTGCGGCCTAAAATATTCACCCAGTCATCACACAAATTGGCACACACATCACCGGGGTATGGGCTGGCCTCTTCATAAGCTGCTTCCATGGTCATTTAGTTTTGCATACATTTTATTATTATTATTTTAATAAATTAACAAAGTTCTCTTTCATGCCTGTATTTCTCCTGTGTCTGTTTAGTGCAAAGCTTCTGTTGGATTTTCAGCCTGTTCTGAGATCTGCTCCGTTTAACTGTTGCTAGTATCTTGGCCCGGCGCCCCCTGGAGGACGACACACGAACTGAACACTGTTTGTGCAGAACGACAAGACGGGCCTGAAGGTGTGATTCCAGAGCCGTATCACACTCCTACTGAGTGTGCATTTCACCGTCATTTGAGGCCTGTTTAATCAGTTCTTTACACCCTTGAACCTGTCGTGCCTCAGTTTGATCAGTTTAGTTCAGAGGTGGGTAATCTACCGCCCGGGGACCATATGCGGCCCTTTAATCTTTTTAATCCAGCCTGCCGAACTTTAATAATAATAATTTTCTGTGTTTTAAAAGTCATTTCAATAAATAGTAAATACTGTGGGACTTGAACGACAGATATTTTGTTGTGATGCTTTGTAATGATTTTCAATTATGGGATATTTCAATAACATGGGATCTGTTTTCTACATATCCCATGTTATTTTTTTCTCTTATGAGCTGGATTACCAAAAAAATCCATCCATCTGCTCCTGGTCTGGCCCTTCCTTCAAATTTTAGAAACCTTTGTGGCCCACGAGTCAAAAAGTTTGGCCATCCCTGGTTTGGTCAGTTTGGTCAGTTTGGTCTTGACCCCCACAGCTGATGTTTTGTCTGAGGTGCACTGACGTTTTAGAGCGTGAAGGATTCTTTGAGACAGAGTGAAAGGTCAGGCCCAGCACACACACACACACACACACACACACACACACGCTGTGGCTCTTCTGGTGTCACTGTGATGGTCTTCAGTTATTTTTATTCCTGAGATGGTTTGAGGATTTGCACCTCTGCTGCTCATCTCCACGGTCTCTGTTTGTATCAAGAGACACAACAACAACAACAAGCAGCGCTCCAGGAAATGAACTTCCTCTTCTAGTATCAAGAAGTAAAACAGAACCATAGACTGTGTAGAGAAGTGAAGAGAGTGAGCGAGACGTCACCCGTAGTGTTCAGCTTCAGTCAAATGAAGCCAAACGAGGTTAGCAGGTATAAGGACAAATTTGGAGTTTCATATTTGGAATTCAGCAAGTACCATAAGCACCAGGAGTGAGGCTGTTGAAGGTACCGTATTTTCCGGGCTATAGGGGGCGCTCTATAGCGTTCCACACAGTCCAGAGCGCCACATACACGAATCCACTCGGGTGTCCCAGCACGACTTCAGGAAACTACAAAGCAAAAACGCAAACACACACGGAGCAGACAGCGACCGCACAACGAAACACACCCACAGACACTCATCACTCCACGCCGACGAGGAACGGAACGGAGGAACTAGGGATGGACATTCGATGAAATTTTCTTAATCGATCGTCGGAAGAATTAACGATCGATTATCGATTAATCATTAACGTTTTTATATTAAAATGATCATCATTATTATTACTATCTGCACTACTAATCTGCATAAATAAATTCAACTTTACGACATATAAACCGTAACGACTCTAGAGCCACATCAGCTGTTTGACATTATAATGTGTTTAATTCAGTTTTGTTCAAATCTCACAGAAACAAAACTTAAAACCACATCACTAATTTACATAAACTAAGTGAAGATAAAACTCCAGCTCTTGTGTCGCTGATGTGGTTCAACTTGTGTTGGATTAAAAGACATGACTCAGGTGAATACAGGTCAGAGTGACCAGATTTGTGTTTGTCAAAACCAGGACAGCGTACGGGGGGAGGGGGGCGGGGCCTCGTCATCCACATTGAGCGACTCTCACCTGGAAAAACTTTTTCCCACTGGACACAGAAACATATGTGCTGCTTTATCCACTGTGCACATGGACTCACACTTGTCCCAACGCAACGGAAAGTGTGGAATTTCTTGTACAAATCCTGGTTAAATCCACATTTGTGCTTCGGTTCGTTACAGACTGACCCACTGTTTGTGTCTCGCTCCTTCTGATGCAGAGACACATGTACACACCTGTTTGGTCACGACACACACAGTAACCTACATTCGGTTTGTCGATTAAAATGAACGTAATCGATGAAATTCTTAATGATCAATTATCAATTAATCGACTAATCATGCCCATCCCTAGGAGGAACGAACCGAAAAAGCGAGCGCGACGTGCCGCTTCTAGACACGACTGAACAACTGAGTCACTGCGAACACGCCGACAACCCGTTGGTCCCAGACACACCCTCCCTACACGCCACAACTGAACAAAGCCCAGAGTCACCGTGAACGAACAAACAAACAAAACCACTCACCCATCACACTGTTGTGTTTCATTTAAAGTCCCACGCGGTTTATTTGTGAAAAAAAGTTCGAAAATAGACCATTTAATGACACTGCGCCGTATAATCCAGAGCGTCCTATAGTGCGGAAAATACGGTACATTGCTTTGCTCCCGCAGCTCTCGGAGATGAGCAGGAGGGACTTCAGGGCAACAGGGCATCTGCATGGTCTGATATTAATGTTCATATCAAGATTTATGGACAAAATATCTAAATAAAAACACCAGGATCTTTCAGAATCAATGGATCTGGATCGTGCTCATGCTCATTTTTTATTTGGAATGCTGGGGCTATTTTATCGTGTCCGTTTATAAATCCGGTCTGAACAGCACTCACCGATCGCCATGAAGATCTCGTTGACGTTCATGGAGGTCTTGGCGGACGTCTCCATGAAAAGCAGGCTGTTGTCGTCTGCGTACGACTGTGCGTCCTGTCAGAGGGACACGGGTTAGACTCCGGGACATGAGGATGACACACACACGTGAGTTTGAGACGCACCTGGAAGTCCAGCGCCCTCTTGCTGGCCAGATCCGCCTTGTTCCCCGCCAGAGCTATTACAATGTTGGGACTGGCTTGTCTCTGGAGCTCCTTCACCCAGTTCTTCGCCCGTACAAAAGACTCCTGCAAAACAACGACAAATAAAACATTTAAGATACGACACAATTCACCCTGATGTCAGAAATCAGAACTGTGGTCAAGGTTTGGTTACTGTGACTTTTAGTAACATTTAAGTATTTTCTGGCAAATACTGGATGATCTAGCTGCACTTCTGCCTCAGGAAATATAGACTTTAAGAGTTTTAAAATGCATCTACACTCGTCCCTTGCAATATCGCGGTTCACCTTTTGCAGTCTTGCCGTTTCGTGGATTTTTTTTTGTGGAATTTTGCATGCTTTTTTTTTTGTTTTTTACAGTGTATGAACGTGCATTGTGCTCCTCCCACTGCGTCCTGATTGGCTGAGAGACTGTAGACCGTTGTCAATCAATCTCCTTTGTGCCGTGTCTCCTGTACAGTACAGAATGTGTTCAGACAAATTTACATAAATGTTCGATGGCTGCAGTGTGATTCTGAAATGCTGTGCGATCGGACAATTGCTGTGTTTACTCCTGCGGTCACCATTGAGCCCGTCCCAACAGCGAGTCCTGGTTCAGTCCTGGTTCAGTCCTGGTCTAGTCCTCCTGTTCAGTCCTGGTCTAGTCCTCCTGTTCAGTCTAGTCCTCTAGTCCTCCTGTTCAGTCCGGGTCTAGTCCTCCTGTTCAGTCTCCGTCCTCTAGTCCTCCTGTTCAGTCCTGGTCTAGTCTCCTGTTCAGTCTGTCTAGTCCTCCTGTTCGTCCTGGTCTAGTCTCTGTTCAGTCCTGGTCTAGTCTCCTGTTCAGTCCTGGTCTAGTCCTCCTGTTCAGTCCTGGTCTAGTCCTCGTTCAGTCCTGGTCTAGTCCTCCTGTTCAGTCCTGGTCTAGTCCTCCTGTTCAGTCCTGGTCTAGTCCTCCTGTTCAGTCCTGGAATCAGTCCTGGAATCTGTCCTAGGTTAGTCCTGGTTCAGTCTCGGTCCAATCCGTGGCGTATGCATCGTAAAAGTTTGATATAATCTCGGGTAAACGGGCGGGTGTGGTCCTGTACTGCGCGGGTGCGGGTCTCCAAAAATGGACTCATGCAGGACTCTGCGCTGTAGGCTCCATTACAGAATAAATTCATCTTCAGTTCATTACATAAAAAAAGACAAAAATAACAAAAGGACGACAGCAGCAATAAGTTTTAAGAAGGATGCAGAAAGGTTTGTACCTGTCCTGTGTGAGAAGTGTGTGCTGAGGGGTTTTACAGACTTAAAACAAATATAATCACTGTAAAATATAAAGTTGACTACTTCACAGATTTCACATATCGTGGGTTATTTTTAGAATGTAAACCTCGCGATAAACGAGGGACCACTCTAATGGAAATCTTAATCATAATGTCAATACCACTGTATAAATGTACCAGATATTTTTATATGCTATTATTAAAATTGTGTAAATTTAATATATTTTAAGTGAGAAAAACATGCTCAAAGTAATAATAAAAGAATTCACAGGTCAAATGATCCGGCTGAGGTCATGACCAAGACCAAGGATCTGGAGATGGGTCCCGGGCTTGGCGCAATGGTGCCCACTGCCCATCTGTTATATTTAGTTTTTGTTATTTACACAGACACACTTAAATACTAAATATATTAAAGGCTGAAGTAAAGCCGTGAGTGTTGCTGTTCTCCATCTGACCCACTGAGACCTCAGCTGCCCTCACCTCATTAGTGATGTCATAGACCACGATGGCGGCCTGGGCTCCTCTGTAGTACATGGGGGCCAGGCTGTGGTAGCGCTCCTGTCCTGCCGTGTCCCAGATCTCAAACTTCACCGTCGTGTCGTCCAAACACACCGTCTGTGTGAGGAAGGCCGCTGGAACACACACACAAACACACACACAAACACACACACAGAGAAGCTGAGAAATAAACAGGATTCTGCACCACAATATATATATTTCATAGTGATTTTTGTGCCAAATTCTGCGATATGTCAGATCAGGATTAATTATTTTTTACCAATTTTATGTCTTACTGTAGAATATTTTAGCCCTAGGAACATTTCCATGGAAACAAGTAGAAGGAGGCCCTCCTCTGGGCCAAAGTCAGGTTTGTGAGGACACTCAAAATACAATTTCATTTTAATTGCAATTTTTTGTGCAGCTCAAAGTAAGAATATTTGAAATGCGTAACACTTAAATAAAGCATAAAATCTGTTGAATCTCAGAGAAAAGTGGATTTAGTTTTGTTTATGTTTTGTCCTTACCTCCGATTGTGCTCTCCTGGAATTCGTGGAACTGTCCTTTGACAAAGCGCAGGACCAGACTGGACTTCCCCACAGCAGACTCTCCTAACAGCACCAGCTTGAACTGGCAGATTTTGTTTCCTGCGTTTGGCCCGTTGG
This sequence comes from Boleophthalmus pectinirostris, assembly GCF_026225935.1. Taxonomy (NCBI): domain Eukaryota; kingdom Metazoa; phylum Chordata; class Actinopteri; order Gobiiformes; family Gobiidae; genus Boleophthalmus; species Boleophthalmus pectinirostris. Next base: position 39,336,062 of record NW_026571447.1, read on the forward strand.
GTCGTGTGGCTCCGCCTCTACTTGCCATGGCGCTCTGTGGTCCCTCCTCTGGGCTCTGAGGTGAAGTGAGCGGCGGATCAAACCTGCAGAGAGTCAGAGGAAAACACAGGAACACTGTTAAACATGAACACAGTTTAAGGAAAAATATCTAATTGCAAGTTTACTGACGAAGCGACAAATAGGAATATAACAATAACCAAAATATCATGATATCGTATCGTCAAAAGTCTCAATAATATCGTGAGCCATCACAATACCGTGTTTTCCGCACTATAGGGCGCATTTAAAGGTCTTTAATTTAATCTAAAAACGACTGCGCGCCTTATAATCCAGAGTGCCTTTATATGAATCTACTGGGGTGTCTTAGTACGACTTTAGTAAACTACAAAGCCGCTCCACTCGCAGCATTACGGCTCCCGTCGTCAGGAGCATCAGGAGTAAAACAGTGAAACTGTGATTCCTTCTAATATCAAAATGCACCTGTCAACAGACACACTCACAACGCCCACTTTAAACTCAAGGCTGTTATAAAGTGAAAGTGCGTTTAGCTGCGTGGGAGCAGTGGATGAGAGAAGGAGAACACACATTCACCAAGACAGAGAGACAGAGAGACAGAGACAGCGCCGAGCCACTTACGCCACGATCTGCCAACGGATCGTGGACGCCCGGGCGAAGGATCAGTATCAACTGTGGTCTGAGCTTTCACCAAGACCAGAATCATCACTGAACTGAACTGCCAGGGAACAGGAACCACACTGACTCGGATCATGACGAGACGGATGTGGACGTGCTGGACGCCGGAATCACCCAACTGTTTCAACTATTATGACTTATTGTGAATATTCTAACAATTTAGCGTCTGAGACAGTAAAGTAAAGACAATACAGTTTGACTGACTTATCTAACTGTTGTGTTTCGTTTAATGCGCCTTACAGTCCAGTGCTGTTTATATGTGAAAAAAGTTCAAAAATAGACCATTTAATGACAATAATGAAAATACGGTAGTCTGCACTGAAAGAGAGCAAAGGATCATGGTTTGCTGTGTCTTTTTTTAACTATTACTGCACCATAACTCTTCATTTAAACAAAGAGACTTTAATTCGATATACTGTGGTGGTCCACGATATTGTGAGAAATTTGACGATACAATATCACGATATTTCAGTTATTGTTACATCCCTATTAATAAATCAATTCATTGTGTCCATTGATATTGCGATTTCAATTAAATTCATATTAATCTTGAGCCCAGGCACCAAAAAATTTAAGCACCTGAGCCTGTAATGATAGTACATTTTTTATGATTTACTGAAGAGAAAATTTAATGAAACTAATTTAAGCCACTGACACAAAAACTCTGCAGGATATTCTAGTTAAACCCTTTTTCTAAATGTACAAAGTGACAAAAAAATAAGCTCTGATACAAAGATATAGATACTTTGCGTTGATAATGAGTCAAAAAAGTTATTTAATCAACTTTCCGCAGCTCAAATCTGATCATAAAGCAGAAAAATAACAAAACTTTTCCCACTGGTACAAAGAAAAAGAACCACATCAAATATTAACCCTAAAAAACTATTGTCCATCTGTCATGTATTGAACGATACAGTAATTATTGTGACGGGCCTAAAAGCGGCATAAACACAAAAAAAACAAAAACCCATTGTCCCGCTGACAGAATCCAGTGTCCTTTGTGATTCCTTTGTGATGTTCCGTATACAATCATAAAACAATAGCGGTTGTGATGTGGAAGATGTGAAAACGGCGACGTCTTTTAAAACAGAAGACCTGGATGTAAACTTTACTTTTCAGAGTTTTTATTCACGTCGCAGCTGTTTCTCTGTCTCACTGACCCTCTGAAGTTTCATTTAAAGTGAGTGAGTCATCTTTAATCGCTTATTTTCAAGACGCAATTTTGTCGATCGACTCCCGTTTTCACCAACAAATGTACAGGGCGTCCCAAAAAATTTGGCATCATTTCCACTGTTGGGCAAGTGACTTTAAAACTGTAATGTGTTATTTATGACTTATTATTGTCATTTCAAAGTAATTTGTTACATTACAATATTACTGCATTTAAAATGTAAGGCATTACTTTACTATTGCATCACTTTAAGTTACTCTCACCAAAATAACTGCGAAAATGCTGAACTTTTGCTCCGTATATGGACTGAACCAGGACTAAACCAGGTCTAAACCAGAACTGAACTAGGACTAAAACAGGACTCACTGTCGGGACGGGCTCGAAGGTGACGCAGGAGAAAGGAGCGGCTCTGCTCCGCACCTCACGGAGGTAAGAGCGGCTGTCGCCCAATCGCTCTTTACAGACGCCCTGCTGCTCGGGCTCACGGTCCTGATTTCAGCAACTATTTGTGGGGACCCGACCCAGTGCAAGACTCTGTTACAGCGCGTAACTTCTACCTTCCTTCAGCGTGTGCAGAAGTCCAAATTTTTGTGCGACAGGTTGCATCGTCCTCTGTCTTTTGGATGCGACCGCAGAAGACTTGGTCGGTGCAGAACGTTTCGTCGACAATGTGGATTTTGTCAGGGAGAAAACTTACAAACATACAGCACTTTAGAATCACACTGATACAGATCGAAAATTTATTAATAATAATAAATTTGGCAGCTGAACACATTCTGTACTGTACAGGAGCAGGAGTCCCTCAGCCAATCAGGACGCAGCAAGAGGAACGCAATACGTGTTCATACACTGTAAAAACAAAAGGCATGCAAAATTGCACAAAAAAAATCCGCGAAACCGCGAAAGGTGAAAGCGCGATAGAGCGAAGGACGACTGTAAACCAGGTCTAAACCAGAACTGACCCAGATCTAAACCAGGTCAAAACAGCGTAGAGTTTTGCGTCGGTCCTTTCGCCCGCGGTCACCTGAAGGTCTAGGCAGCCGCGTCTCCGGCGTTTCACCGCTGCTGATATCGCGGTGATTTTAGTGAATTTCTATGAAGAAAAACCCACCACTTCAATCCAGGTTAAAAAAGCATTGTAACGCACGTTACATTTGTACCGAGTAAAATATTAAAAAATTTTTCCCTGTAATGCCACATTTCTGTGTTACAGCAAAAGCAATATATTACTGTAATTTGTTACTTTTATAACACGTTACTCCCAACACTGATCATTTCACAGGCCAATAATTTTGCCAGTTCTTGTATGTTTGCAAGTTTTCTCCCCGACAAAACCCACAATGTCGACGAAACGTTCTCCACCGACAAAGGCTCCAGCGCTCGCACCTAAAAGACAGAGGAAGATTTAACCGTCGCACAAAAAGTTGGACGTCTGGACATGCTGAAGGAAGAGAGAAGTTACGCAGCTGTAGCAGAGTCCTGCACCGGGGTCGGGTACGAGCAAATATTTGCTGAAACGGGCGGGTTTTAACGTTCTGGAATTTTACGGGCAGGTATGTGAGCGTGTCAGGACTAAACCAGGACTAAACTAGGACTACACCAGAACTAAACCAGGACTAATCTTGGACTAATCTTGGACTTAAGAGAGAGAACACGGAATCAGGGAGTCCGCAAAGCGCGATCGGGCAACGACCGCGGAGCTGAGCCGGTCCTTTCTCCTGCGGTCACCTCTAAGCCCGTCCCGACAGTGAGTCCTGTTTTTGTTCTGTTTTAGTTCTGTTTTAGTCTTGGTTTAGTCCTGGTTTTAGTCCTGGTTTTAGTCCTGGTTTTAGTCCTAGTTTGGTCCTAGTTTGGTCCTAGTTTGGTCCTAGTTTGGTCCTAGTTTGGTCCTAGTATGGTCCTAGTATGGTCCTAGTATGGTCCTAGTATGGTCCTAGTATGGTCCTCCTATTTCAGTCCTGAAATCAGTCCTAGGTTAGTCCTGGTTTTAGTCCTGGTTTTAGTCCTGGTTTTAGTCCTGGTTTTAGTCCTGGTTTTAGTCCTGGTTCGGTCCTAGTATGGTCCTCCTATTTCAGTAATGAAATCAGTCCTGGTTTTAGTCCTGGTTTTAGTCCTGGTTTTAGTCCTGGTTTTAGTCCTGGTTTTAGTCCTGGTTTTAGTCCTGGTTTTAGTCCTGGTTTTAGTCCTGGTTTTAGTCCTGGTTTTAGTCTTGCGGCTTCAGTGGAGTCACACCGGAGCATAAGTCACAGGAAACACCCAAACCATGAAAAAAGTACAACTTATAGTCCAAAAAATACAGTACTAAAATTCTTGTTCTTCTTCTAAAATGACTTTTCCAGGATTTCAATGACCGCGGGAACCTTTGATTATAATTATAAATATCTTCATAATTATTTTTTTAAAAAGACGTCACTGTAGTTATTTCAGCAGATCAACAGTTAAGACCAGCTGCCTGTGAGTAGAACTGGGGGTCATTAAAAAGTTGCCGATACGATACACACCTCGATACGGCGCACTTTCGATTCAAAACGATATATTTAAAATCGATTTGATACGGTTCAATAAAAAATAAAGGCTAAATCATGTCTGTGATACTAAAAGTCTTTGTTAAGCCACTTCTTCTTGTGCAAAGTTCACATGAAACACAAACATTTAAATCTTCAAAACAGTGAAAATGTCAAATGTGTCGCATGAACGAGTTTACTTCCTCTGAACAAACAACAAAACTGTAGCTCTGTGACAAAATAATTTAGTCAAATAAACCAAAAAATATTCTTGGTGATATATCGATACAGCAGCCCACGATACCGATACTGTATCATCACATTAAATGATACGATTTATCGATAATTTGATATTTTTTCACAGCCCTACCTGTAAGTTCCAGTTCCACCTCACACATTTAGGATTCATTCGCTCGACAGTAGGCAGGTACTTTTTTATTTAACCAATCACTGTTATTTGGTTGTGACGTATGTAATGCGCTGCCAACGGTGTCAACTAGTATATTAAGCTTTTCCCAAATCCCGTAGAAAGAAGAACAATAACGTCTTTCCGCTTGATAAAATTCACCAAACATTCTCCTTGTTTCGTCTTTAAATCCTCGATCTCGGGAATTGTTGAAACACAGAATGTCTGTTTGTTCGCTGATTGGCTGGTGCCCGAACTTGCATTTCTGGAATTTTTGCGAACTGTCTAGTGCAGACATGTCAAATTCAGGCACTGGGGCCAAATTTGGGCCATGATATAATTATATTCGGCCCACGAGATCATATCAAACATGTATTAGAGCTGCCGCCGTCTACAGATCGACTATAGAGACTTTTATTAAATAGAGATTATTTATTTAAAATGTTGTTATTATTTTATATTCTGCTTGGATTCAATGTTTAAACAAAACTATTAATAAATACTTATTTTAATAAGAAAAGGTTGAACATTACAGATCTCAAAAGAAGAGAAAACATGCAGATGTTGTTGAAATTTTTCAATAAATGTTTAGTTTGGGCCATGACTTCATCCCAGTTTTTAACTCCTGGTCTAGTGTATTCGGATTCCTGACCTCGTCGCTGAAACGAACAAGTAATTAAAAAGAATTGTTCTGCACTCGGCTCATTCATGACAAACATGTGTGAGTCCGAACCAACCGGACTGAACCAGGACTAAAACCGAGACTAGAACAGGACTAAAACCAAGACTAAAACTAAGACTAAAACCAAGACTAAAACCAAGACTAAAACAGGACTAAAACCAAGACTAAAACCAAGACTAAAACCAAGACTAGAACAGGACTTAAATAGGACTAAAACCAAGACTAAAACAGGACTAAAACCAAGGCTAAAACCAAGACTAAAACAGGATTGAACCTGGACTAAAACCAAGACTAAAACAGGACTAAAATCAAGACAAAAACAGGACAGAACCAGGACTAAAACCAAGATTAAAACAGGTCTAAAACAGGACTAAAACCAGGACTAAAAGAGGAGTGAACCAGGACTAAAACAGGACTAAAACCAATACTAAAACAGGTCTAAAACAGGACAAAACGAGAGCTGAACCAGGAGTGAACCAGGACTAAAACACGTCTAAATCTGGTCTAGTGTATTCTGATTCCTGATATAGTCGCTGGAGAGAAATGAAATCGAGCGGAGGCACTAGGTGGCGCTGGCCTGACGACCCCCATGGAAAACTTTGTCAGGTCGTGAAGACGCTGCTGCTTTATCCACGGTTTTATCACATGCCCAGTGTCGGGAATTACACCGGAAGTCGTCACCCGCGTGTTTCCGAAACGTCTATCGCGATTTAAAACGTTCAAATAACAGGCGAGTTTCAACTGACGTCATTGTTATTAAAAGCCCGCGTTGCTGCTGGGAAATATTTTGGTCGGAGGCAAGAAACACAGGTAGCGTCAAACACAGTGCGTAACCTCACGTATTTATCCCCGATAATGGTAAATTCCTGCTGCATTATCGGACGCACAAATAGAAGCACGGAAGAAGGAAAATGTCTTTTTCGTATTCTGAGTGAAAAAGAACCACTAACGGTGAATTAAACGGCTTTCAAACATTCCGCAGAGCAAACGTAGAAGATCCTAACAAACCGTGGACTCCAACAAGTTCAACAACACATCGAGACTCTTGGAGGTTTTCATCTTTTCTGCTGTGAATGGCCCAGGAGTTTCCACCAAGTCATTGTGGATATCGCCCAAGTGAATATTTGTCCAGGTAGTTGAAGATTCCGACCAGAAATTTGGTTTGGTCCAGGCTTTGTCGGGGTTGAAAAGGGTGATTTGTCGTCCGTCGATGCTTATGACCAATTTCTGGTCAAATGTTCTTGGGTCCTCTGCCGTTAGAGTGGATAAATAACCGGGATCAATACCCTTTACGTGCTTTCTCGCTCCGTCCGTCATGTTGAATTAGCGTTTCTTGCCGCCGACCAAAATAATTCCCAGCATGCAACGCGCGCTTTTGTCAACAATGAAACTCGCTTATAACACGACGATCCACAGATGTCACAGATTATAACGACATCAGACTCAGTAGAAGCAGCACAATAGTCGTTCTTTAATCCTTTAAGTTTGAGAGTAACAGCTGACAGGCTAAAACACGACCTGTTTACACGTCCCGAAGCGCCGCGTCACTCGTCCAACTCCCAGGTACTTACCGCACGATGTAGTCATGCAAGTTTAAGTCCACTCTGCGCTCGAAAAATCCACACAAAAGTCAGACTTAAAGAGCGTGTGACTGTTGGGTTTTCAGGTTTTTCTAACTCTGACTCGGTTTGGGGGACAGAGCCGGACCTGTGCCAAATATTTAGCATAGTTTTTCTGCTGCCAGGAAGTAAAATTATCAACCAGAATGAGAAAACTGGAAAAAAAAATAAGGCAAATGTGAAGTGAAATCTTAAATATAATGACGTTAAGTGTGTTTTGGTGTAAAGACGTATTTGATCTGATACTGATATAAGATATAAGAGAAAAGTGCAGATACTGAAAAAAACATCAGCTTCTAAACCAGGACTAAACCAGAACTGAACCAGGACTAAACCAGGTCTAAAACAGGATTAAACCAGGTCTAAACCAGGTCTAAACCAGTGCTGAACCAGGACTAAACCAGGACTTAACCAGGACTTAACCAAGACTAAACTAGGACTAAACCAGGACTAAACCAGGACTGAAGCAGGACTAAACCAAGTCTAAACCAGGACTAAACCAAGTCTAAACCAGGACTAAACCAAGTCTAATCCAGGACTAAACCAGGACTAAACCAAGACTAAAACAGGACTGAACCAAGACTGAACCAGGACTAAACTAAGTCTAAACCAGGACTAAACCAGGACTACACTAAGTCTAAACCAGGACTAAACCAGGACTAAACTAAGTCTAAACCAGGACTAAACCAGGACTAAACTAAGTCTAAACCAGGACTAAACCAGGACTAAATCAAGACTAAAACAAGACTGAACCAAGACTCAACCAGGACTAAACCAGGACTAAACCAAGTCTAAAACAGGACTGAAGCAGGACTAAACCAGGACAAAAACAGGACTACAAAAGAACTGAATCAGGACTAAACCAGGACTAAACCAGGACTAAACCAGGACTAAACCAGGTCTAGAAATGGATCAAACCATCTGGGTCAAACCAGGACTAAAATAGGACTGAACCATGTCCACATCAGGACTTAACTGGACCAAATCAGACAAAAGTGAAGTGAACTCGCCCTGAGAAACACTGAGCAGCAAATCCATGTTTACATGTCAACAGCACGTATGACACACAGGACGAGGTGAGGCCGCGATCCAGACCAGAACAGACCAGACCGGACCAGAACAGACCCGAGAGGCCCGTAAAAACACACAGACACGCTGCTGATACGCTGACCAGATTTTCAGAATCAAAAACTGGGACATCTCTGGTTGTGGAGGATGGTAATAATAAAATTGTGAAAGGAGCGAGTAATTAAAAAGACTTTTTCTGTACTCGGCCCATTCATGACGAACATGTGTGTGTCAGAATCAACCGGACTGAACCAGGACTAAAACAAGACTAAAACAAGACTAAAACCAAGACTAAAACAAGACTAAAAACTAAAACAGACTAAAACAGGACTAAACCAAGGACTAAACCAAGAACTAAAACTAAACCAAGGACTAAACCAAGACTAAACCAGGACTAAACCAAGTCTAAACCAGGACTAAACCAACTAAACAAGAATCCAGGACTAAACCAAGACTAAACTAAACAACTAACCAGACTAAAACAGGACTAAACCAAGACTAAAACAGGACTGAACCAAGACTGAACCAAGACTGAACCAGGACTAAACCAGGACTAAACTAAGTCTAAACCAGGACTAAATCAAGACTAAAACAAGACTGAACCAAGACTCAACCAGGACTAAACCAGGACTAAACCAAGTCTAAACCAGGACTAAACCAGGACTGAAGCAGGACTGAACTAGGACAAAAACAGACTACAACAGGGCTGAACCAGGACTGAATCAGGACTAAACCAGGACCAAACCAGATCTAAACCAGGTCTAGAAATGGATCAAACCATCTGGGTCAAACCAGGACTAAAATAGGACTGAACCATGTCCACATCAGGACTTAACTGGACCAAATCAGACAAAAGTGAAGTGAACTCGCCCTGAGAAACACTGAGCAGCAAATCCATGTTTACATGTCAACAGCACGTATGACACACAGGACGAGGTGAGGCCGCGATCCAGACCAGAACAGACCAGACCGGACCAGAACAGACCCGAGAGGCCCGTAAAAACACACAGACACGCTGCTGATACGCTGACCAGATTTTCAGAATCAAAAACTGGGACATCTCTGGTTGTGGAGGACGGTAATAATAAAATTGTGAAAGGAGCGAGTAATTAAAAATACTTTTTCTGTACTCGGCCCATTCATGACGAACATGTGTGTGTCAGAATCAACCGGACTGAATCAGGACTAAAACAAGACTAAAACAAGACTAAAACAGGACTAAAACCAAGACTAAAACAGGACTAAAACCAAGACTAAAACAGGACTAAAACCAAGACTAAAACAGGACTAAAACCAAGACTAAAACAGACTAAAACCAAGACTAAAACCAAGACTAAAACAGGACTAAAACCAAGACTAAAACCAAGACTAAAACAGGACTAAAACCAAGACTAAAACAGGACTAAAACCAAGACTAAAACAGGACTAAAACCAAGACTAAAACAGGACTAAAACCAAGACTAAAACAGACTAAAACCAAGACTAAAACAGGACTAAAACCAAGACTAAAACAGGACTGAACCAAGACTAAAACAGGACTAAAACCAAGACTAAAACAGGACTAAAACCAAGACTAAAACAAGACTAAAACAAGACTAAAACAAGACTAAAACCAAGACTAAAACAGGACTAAAACCAAGACTAAAACAGACTAAAAAGACTAAAACCAAAAGACTAAAACTAAAACAGGACTGAACCAAGACTAAAACAGGACTAAAACCAAGACTAAAACAGGACTAAAACCAAGACTAAAATAGGACTAAAACCAAGACTAAAACCAAGACTAAAACCAAGACTAAAACCAAGACTAAAACAGGACTGAATGAGAGCTGAACCAGGAGTGAACCAGATCTAAACCGGGTCTAAGCCGGATCTAAACCAGAACTAATCCAGGTGTAATCCAGACTAAATCAGGACTAAACCAGGACTAAAACAAGACTAAACCAGTACTAAACCAAGTCTAAACGAGAGCTGAGCCAAGACCAAACCAAGTCTAAACCAGGAGTAATCCTGGACATAGAGTGAGCAGATTTTCAGAATAATAAACTGGGACATCTCTGGTTTGTGTTGGACGGTAATAATAAAACTGATACGAGTGCGGAATTAAGAAGAATTGTTCTGCACTCAACCCATTCATGACTAACATATGAGTCAGTACAGTCATATTTTCTTTGTATTTTGATCATTTTTAAGCAGCTTTTCTGTACTTTACCAAAAGAAATGCCAGTTTATGCCTCTTTTTACTGATTGTCAGGGATCAGAATTGGTCAAAAACAGGGACACAGGTGGGACATTTCTTGTGTAAAACCGGGACAAATCACTGGTTTTGTATAAATCTGGACCTGTCCCGGATAAAGAGGGTAAAAATGTTGACCCACATGTTTGTCATTACGCCACAGGAAACCACAGACACTGATGTTGTTGTTGTTGTTGTTGTTGTTGCCTAATAACATTAGCGTTAGCACTGAGACACACACCGGTCACTTTTATATATTCCAGAAAAGATGAAGTGGCTCGATTCGCTTCAGTTTTTAAGCACATAAACTCATCTTTAAGCACAAATACCTGCACGCGGGGCCCGTGTCTCGTCTTCTCCGCGGGTGGACCGAACAGGCTCCAGCTTTGGGTGTGTACGGCTAATGACAGCTAACGCCAGCGCCGCTACCTGCCGCTCTTATTTACACTTTAAAACACCGAACTACACGAATAATCCAACTTTAATCCAACACCTACACAAAGATAACAAGTTAATGTATTACGTGTGCGTATTGACGTTGAAGTGGGTTAAATCTACGCGGGGGTAAAGTGTAACGAGCGGTGTTAGCTGGGATGTAGCAGGGCGGGCTAACTCCCATACAAAACAGCGGAGGAGGGCTAATGCTAAGAGCTAATGCTAACCGTGCTAATGCTAAGTCGTAGATGTGAACCGTAGAAGTCGCGTCGAGCCGCAAGGAGCGCGTCGATGCCGCCGCCATCTTGGGACGGGGGTTCTAAGATTCTAATATTTAGGCCTGTGATATTAAATGTGTTTTGAAACCAGGACTAAACCAGGGCTAAAACAGGTCTAAACCAGGACTAAAAAAAGAACTAAAACAGGTCTAAACCAGGACTAAAAACAGGTCTAAACCAGGACTAAACCAGGACTAAAACAGGTCTAAACCAGGACTAAAACAGGTCTAAACCAGGACTGAACCAACTAAAACAGGTCTAAACCAGGACTAAAACAGGTCTAAACCAGGACTAAAACAGGTCTAAACCAGGACTAAACCAGGACTAAAACAGGTCTAAACCAGGACTAAACAGGTCTAAACCAGGACTAAACCAGGACTAAAACAAGACTGAACCAAGTCTAAACCAGGATTAAACCAGGACTAAATCAGGATTCAACCCGGATTAAACCTGGACTAAACCAGGTTTAATCCAGACCTAAACCAGGACTGAAACAGGCCTAAACCAAGACTGAAATAGGACTAATCTAATCCAGATCTAAACCAGGACTAAAATAGTTCTAAAACATGATCTAAAACAGGACTGAACCAGATCTGAACCAGGATTAAATCAGGTCTAACTCAGGACTACATCACGTCTAATCCAGATCTAAAACAGGACTAAACCAGGACTGAACCAAGACTAAACCTGGACTAAATCAGGACTGAACCCAGACTCAACCTGGACATAACCAGGTTTAATCCAGATCTAAATCAGGTCTGAAACAGGACTAAACCAGCACTGAACTAGGACTGAACCAGGTTTAAACCAGGACCAAACCTGCACTAAACCAGGACTGAACGAGAGCTGAACCAGGACTAAACCAGGACTAAAAGAGGTTTAAAACATGATCTAAAATAGGACTGAACCAGGATTGAACAAGAGCTGAACCAGAACTGAACCAGATCTAACTCGGGACTACATCAGGTCTAATCCAGATCTAAAACAGGACTAAACCACACCTAAAACAGGACTGAACCAGGACTAAACCTGGACTAAATCAGGACTGAACCAGGACTAGACCAGGGCTAAAACAGGACTAAACCACACCTAAATCAGAACTAAACCAGTACTAAACTGGGACCAAAACAGGACCACACCAGGTCTAATCCAGGTCTAACTAAAGATTGTATCAGGACAGGACTAAACCAGGACTAAACCACATCTAAACCAGGTCTAAACCAAGTCTAAACCAAGGTCTAAACCAGGACTAAAACAGGACTAAACCACACCTAAATCAGAACTAAACCAGTACTAAACCAGGACTAAAACAGAACCAAAACAGGACTAGAGCAGGTGTAAACCAGGTCTAATCTAAGCCTAAAGCAGGTCTAACTCAGGACTAAACCAGATCTAAAAGAGGTCTAATCCAGGACTAACACAGGACTAACACAGGACTACACCAGGACTAAAACAGGACTAAACCACACCTAAATCAGAACAAAACCAGTACTAAACCAGGACTAAACCAGGACCGAAACAGACTACACCAGGTCTAAACCAGGTCAAACTCCGGTCTAAACTAAATCTAAACCAGGTCTAACTCAGGACTAAACCAGATCTAAACCAGGCCTCATTTTGCACTTTAAACCAGCGTCGCCCTGTACCAACATGGCGGCTCTGTTGACGCATTCGTTCCAATAAACCGCGGCAGTCCATGCGACATCTACCGCTCTATATGTGCGCGCTAATGCTAAACGTGCAGCGGAGGCTTCGGGAGGAGCCTTTTCCCCGCGCCGCTCACCTCGTCTGTCGGCGGGGCTCCTGCTCCTGCTGCTCCGGCTCCGGCTCCTGCTGCTGCTGCTCCGGCTCCTGCTCCTCCTGGGTGGACGTGTCCGATGGCGGGGGCTCGGAGGTGGAACAGCGGTTAGTGGGGCATGGGAGCGCTCATGTGCGGCTCCTCTGGCTCTGGCTCTGCTCCTCTGGCTCTGGCTCTGCTGTGGCTCCCGTGGCTCCGGCGGTGTCGCTCTCACTTCCCCTGCACTTCCCCTTCGCACGCCGATGACAGCTCCGACTGCAGCCCGAGCGAACAGGCGCGCGCTACACTGCTCCCTACGCGCAGCACCTTGCACACGGCGCACTACACTGCTCCCTACACACTGCGCACTATCCAATCCACTTTATTTCTATAGCACATTTCACAAACACAATAATAACTATAATAAGATGACAAAATAAACTACTGAAATTATACTAGTCTTAAAATAAAATAAAAACAAAATCATAGAATAGAAATAAATAAACCACTAAATCCATAAAAACACATAAAAATACATTTAAAAAAAACAGAGGACGACACAATTCACGCGGTGTTAAAAGCCAGAGAATAAAAGTGGGTCTTAAGACAAGATCCTACACTGCTCCCTACACACGGCACACTACACTGCTCCCTACACACTGCACACTACACTGCTCCCTACACACGGCACACTACACTGCTCCCTACACACGGCACACTACACTGCTCCCTACACACGGCACACTATCCAAGTTTCCCAAAGTGCTGCACAAATACATAATACTACCAATAATAAGATGATAAAATAAAACTACAAAAATCATACTAGTCTTAAAATAAAATAAAAACTAAATCATAAAATAGAAATAAATAAACCAATAAATCAATAAATCAATAAAAACACTTAAAAATAAATAAAAAACACAGAGGAAGACACAATTCACGCGGTGTTAAAAGCCAGAGAATAAAAGTGGGTAGTAGTAAGACGAGATACTACACTGCTCCCTACACACGGCACACTATCCAAGTTTCCCAAAGTGCTGCACAAATACATAATAATAACAATAATAAACTAAAAATAAACTACTAAAGTCATACTAGTCTTAAAATAATAAAATAAAAACAAAAACATAGAATAGAAATAAATAAACCAATAAATTGAATGATAAATAAAACCAATAAAAACACATAAAAATTAATGAATTAATTTAAAAAAAAACAGAGGACGACACAATTCACGCGGTGTTAAAAGCCAGAGAATAAAAGTGGGTCTTAAGACGAGACCCTACACTGCTCCCTACACACTGCACACTACACTGCTCCCTACACACTGCACACTACACTGCTCCCTACACACTGCAGCCTATCCAAGTTTCCAAAGTGCAGCATAAATACATAATAATACCTATAATAATTTGACCAAATAAACTACTAAAATCATACTAGTCTTAAAATAAAATAAAAACAAATAAAATAAAAACCAATAAATCAATAAAAACACATAAAAATAAATAAAAAACACAGAGGACGACACAATTCACGCAGTGTTAAAAGACAGAGAATAAAAGTGGGTAGTAGTAAGACGAGACACTACACTGCTCCCTACACACGGCACACTACACTGCTCCCTACACACTGCACACTACACTGCTCCCTACACACTGCACACTACACCGCTCCCTACACACTGCACACTACACCGCTCCCTACACACTGCACACTACACTGCTCCCTACACACAGATCAGACTGCAGCTCAGAGTTACTGTTTATTCATAAAAATTCATCATTAACCATATTTTTTACCGCTTTTTTCTCTCAATATGACAATTAGTCTATAACATTTGAGTATATTATCTTATTATTAACAATCATTATTATTATTTTATTAGAATAGAGTGACTGTAAGTCCCAATTTACCCAGGACAGTCCCAGTTTTGAGCCCAAAACCAGTGATTTGTCCGAGTTTTATACAAGAAATGTCCCTATTTTTGACCAATTTGATCTAAAACGGGTCTAAACTAAGACTAAACCGGGACTAAACCAAGACTATCAGAATTTTTGACTAATCTGAATCCAACCAACAGTAAAAAGAGACACAAATTGACATTTATTTAGGTAAAATACAGAAAAACATGTTTGCAAATGACCATAAAGCAAAAAAAATGCAGCAACAGAAGGTCCTCAGATTATGAATCCACAATGCTACACACTATTTTCACAATTTATATTTATTTATACCAACTTATCCTAAACATCACCCTGCACACAGATCAGACTGCAGCTCAAAGTTACAGCGTTTTTCTTTTTTTTTTTTTTTTTTTTAAATATGACAGTTAGTCTATAACATTTTAGTACATTATCTTATTATTTTCAAGCGTTATTATTTATTATTTTATTATTGCGCATTGATCATGTTGATAAATGTTGATAAATTGTGAATAATATATTATGTAGGTTTATTTAAAATGCAGGAAACTAAACCTCCTGTGCTGAGCTGCTGTTACCGAGCAACAAGACGTAAACAAACTGAACGTGCAGCAGCAGAGGAGCAGACTTACTTCTTTAAATAAAATGAACAGTCGAACGGTAAGTTTGGATTCTTTTATGAAACAGATGATTTTGTCAAACTGTCGGAGTGTGACTGAACTTTGATGTGGACACAGGCTGGAAAAACTGTCCCTCGAGGATCTACAGCCGAGGAATGTCTGCGGGAAACACACGAGGTCTGAACTCACACAAACACAAACACAAAGATGTTTCTGCTCGAATTTTTGCTGTAAACCAGAGGCACAACTAGTAATATTCTGTTATAATAAGATATAATAATCTAATTTATGATAGAAAACAATGGAATAATATTGAAATAATGATTTTCCAGATGCTCAAAAGTCCGTGTGACATTCGTTTTTCAAAATAAAATCAAAAATAAGAAAACGAAAAAACTGTTTTCTTTGTTATTTGTCTCCAAAATCAAAATGAAAAAAATAAATAAATAAAAACAGATAATGATTTGTTTTTTCAGTTTTTGATTTTGTGTTTAAATGAAAAATGGAAAAAAACGAATAACAGACTAAACCAGGACTAAACCAGGACTGAACCAGGACTGAACCAGGACCAGGACTAAACCAGGACTAAACCAGGACTAAACCAGGACTGAACCAGGACTAACCAGGACTAAACCAGGACTGAACCAGGACTGAACCAGGACTAAACCAGGACTAAACCAGGACTAAACCAGGACTAACCAGGACTGAACCAGGACTAAACCAGGACTAAACCAGGACTAAACCAGGACTAAACCAGGACTAAACCAGGACTGAACCAGGACTGAACCAGGACTAAAACCAGGACTAAAACAGGAGTGAACCAGGTTCGGGACCAGAGCAGAACTGAGACAAGGACTTAGACCGGGACCAAACCAGGACTGAGACCCGGGACCAGACCTTAATCAGACTGGGACCAGACCAGGACTGAAAATGGTTCAGTCCTGGTTCAGGCCTTTATTCGTTTTTTTTTTTTTTTTTTTTTCATTTTTCATTTAAACACAAAATCAAAAACTGAAAAAACAAATCATTATCTGTTTTTTCCATTTTGGTTTTGGAGACAAATAAATTAAGAATTTTTTATTTTTTTTCCATTTTCTTATTTTTGGTTTTATTTTGAAAAACAAATGAACGAATGACACACGGATTTTCAAAGTTGTTTGATTTTCATTCAACAAAACTGACATTTAAATCCGACATGTGTTTGTGTTATAATAAATCAAATATTAAACAAACTAAATATATTAAATAAAGTCAATATTTCCACTGTATTGGTTCAAATATAATGATCATACAGTAGTTTTTGTTGTAATGGTTTAATGAGTTTTATTCGTGTCACGTCGTAGACTCAGACGCCTCCTGAGGTGAGGAAGTTCCGCCGCAGTAACGAGCCGGAGCCGGGCCGGATCAGAGTGCATCATGGGAAGGCGGAGATCCAGACGTGTCCGGAGATCTGATCCACGGAGTCCGAACCAAAAACTCCCACTGTGTAAGTCTGAGAGTCAAGAGTCGGTTCACTGAGGTCTGAGTCGGACACTTACACACTTTACAGATGCTCCGAGTCACTTTACACTTATGTGTGTTATTCATTCACTTCACACTCTGGTGAAGATTCTGTTGTAGCCACAGCCGCCCCGGGGCAAACTGACAAAAGTGCAGCTGTCAGTCTGAACCGCCGACACACATTTGTTGACATGACATCATTTTAAAAGCAGTTATCTTGAAAACTACTCAGTCTAACTCAATGAATCTGAACAGTTTATTTGCTGAACATCATAATAAGTTTATTTGTTTTATTTGTTTTTCCAAATACTTTACATTGAAGCTGCACAGACTGAGCAGATTTCAAGACACAAAGTGACGCTCAACCTGAAAACAACAAAAATAAAACATTAAATATAAAATCTTGATCTGTTTCTGTACATTCTGTGAAAATCTGAGGTTATTTCAACAAGAATTACCAAAATTATTGCCCCCGCGAAATAATGTCAAATTTTTTGAGATCAGACATGTCAAATTTCGTCAGGGCAAAGTTTTGTCCGGACGAAGACCATCTTCCTGGTGGAAACGCGTTGGCGTCCCTTCATGTAATAAAAAGACTTTTAATGTGTTCAGTTGGAGCCTCGGGTTTGTACATGACCCATTCTTACATTTTCCAGTAAGGGTCATTTTCTGTTCTAAGACGACGGTTTTAACCCTCGTGGACCTGTACTGCTGTTTTTTACTCTTTTAAGACCCAGGGAAGCGCTCCATCTTTCTCTTTTTCTTCATCTGATGTATTAGACGCTATAGAGACATTATTTATTTAAAATTGTGTTATTATTTTATATTTTGATTGTTCTGGATTCAGTGTTTAAGCAAAACAATTATTAAACATTTATTTTAATAAGAAAAGATTTAGGTAACACTTTATAATAACTACACTTTATTTAGCCTTAATAAAGCATGAATAAAGACTTAATTAATAATGAACAAAGACTTAATGATTCATGCTTAGTAAATGTTTAATGAAGGATAATTAGTCTTCACTTTAGAAAAGCTCTCAACTAAGCGTGAATCATTATTAATTAAGTCTTTGTTCATTATTAATTAAGCCTTTGTTCATGCTTTATTAAGGCTAAATAATATAAAGTGTTACCAAGATTTAATATTACAGATCTCAGAGAAAACATGCAGATGTTGTTGAAATTTTTCAATAAATATTTAGTTTGGCCCACGACTTAATCCCAGTTTTGAATTTTGGCCTCTGTGAATTTGAGTTTGACTCTCCTCCTGTATATGATACTGTAATTATTGTTGTTATAAAGACATTTCTCTTTGCATGTTTGATTTTGAACTATAACAACAACCTGCCCAGGGACAAAAGGTGGAAATTGGCACTGGCGCTTTAACCCAGTACAAACATCTCTCCTGTCCCTGTCTTATTAAATAACTAAACTAAACTAATATTTAAGTCAAATGACACTACAACCATGTCCTCTGTTGCTCCACTGAGTTTCCTTCAGTCTCCCATCACAGAACTGACCAAACTAAACTGTATTTTTCCTCCTCATTGGATCAGTGTCACTAAAGGTTTAAACAAATGTTAAACTCAATTTTGACTCTAAATAAAAGAATTGCACTTAATATATTGATTTAAAAACACAACAAAAGTATTTTTAGATTTTCATTTCTCATTTGACAGATTTGACGTTGATGTTTTTTTGTGTTTCACTGTTTCCTCCAGAGCTCCGAGCTGCTGAATCCTCCTCGTGTCACCGTGTTCCAGGAGAAGCTGCGGGAGCTGAGTGAAGCGCTGTACAGGTCCCAGCAGAGGGCGCCGCTGGGCCGGTCCTACAGGCAGAGCGGAGGACTGCCCCCCCGGGTCACAGACGACACCGTGTTTGGAGTCCGGAACGCCAAAGGTCAGGAAAATCTAACGCTGGACCATGAAACAAATGAAACAGATGAAACAGACCAATATTATTAGACAAAAGACCTAAACTTTGTCCAAAACTACTTTTCAAATAGAGTTTCTAAACTGGACCTGAAACCTGCAGGACTAGAGGAAGTGAAAATGTAGTGGTTTTTGAGTTTACGTGATAAAATAGTAGAAAAGCTTTTCTCAGCAAAAGAAAATTCAACCTGGAGAGACTCAGACACAAAGACTGAAGAATCGAGACTCAACTAGAACCCTGTGGATGGGATGGATCTGCCAAGGTCAGAGGGTTGAATCAGGACTAAACCAGGACTAAACCAGGTTTCAACGGCAACCCTATGGGATCTATGAATCCTCATCTAAACCAGTAGTACATCAGGTCTATAAACCAGGTCTAAATCAGGTTTATACCAGACCTAAACCTGGAGTAAACTAGGAGTAATCAAGGTCTAAACCAGGACTAAACTAAGACTAAACCAGGTCTAAAGCAGGCCTAAAACAAGACTAAACCAGGTCTAAAGCAGGCCTAAAACAAGACTAAATCAGGTCTAATCCAGGTCTAAACGAGGACTGAAACAGGACTAAACCAGGTCTCAATGACAAGCCTACGGGATTTGTGGATCTTCATCGAAACCAGTACTAAATCAAGTCTAAAAAACAGGTCTAAAGCAGGTCTAAAGCAGGCCTAAACTGGGACTAAACCAGGACTACATCAGGACTAAACCAGGTCACAACTGTAAGTCTATGGAATGTATAGATCTTTATCTAAAACAGGACTAAATCAGGTCTAAAAACTAGGTCTAAACGAGGTCTAAAGCAGGCCTAAACCAGGTCTCAACTACAACCGTATGGGATGTATGAATCCTCATCTAAACCTGGACTAAATGATGTCTAAAAAACTGGTCTAAATCAGGTCTAAACCACATCTAAACCACATATAAACCAGGTCTAAACCAGGTCTAAACCAGGACTAAACCAGGTCTTAAGCAGGTCTAAACCAGGTCTAAACCAGGTCTCAACAACAAGCCTACAGGATGTATGGATCTTCATTTAAACCAATACTAAATCAAATCTAAAAACCAGGTCTAAAGCAGGTCTAAAAAAGAGCCTAAACCAGGACTAAACCAGGTCTAAACCAGATCACAACTATAAGCCTATGGGATGTATGGATCCTTATCTAAAATAGGACTAAATCAGGTCTAAACCAGGTCTAAACGAGGACTCAACCAGGTGTAAACCAGGTCTAAACCAGGACTAAACAGGTCTAAAGCAGGCCTAAACTTGGACTAAACCAGGACTACATCAGGACTAAACCAGGTCACAACTGTAAGTCTATGGAATGTATAGATCTTTATTTAAAACAGGACTAAATCAGGTCTAAAAACTAGGTCTAAACGAGGTCTAAAGCAGGCCTAAACCAGGTCTCAACTACAACCTTATGGGATGTATGAATCCTCATCTAAACCTGGACTAAATCAGGTCTAAAAAACTGGTCTAAATCAGGTCTAAACCACATCTAAACCAGGTCTAAACCAGGTCTAAACCAGGAATAAACCAGGTCTAAACCAGGACTAAACCAGGTCTTAAGCAGGTCTAAACCAGGTCTCAACAACAAGCCTACAGGATGTATGGATCTTCATTTAAACCAATACTAAATCAAATCTAAAAACCAGGTCTAAAGCAGGTCTAAAAAAGAGCCTAAACCAGGACTAAACCAGGTCTAAACCAGATCACAACTATAAGCCTATGGGATGTATGGATCCTTATCTAAAATAGGACTAAATCAGGTCTAAACCAGGTCTAAACGAGGACTCAACCAGGTGTAAACCAGGTCTAAACCAGGACTAAACCAGGTCTAAAGCAGATCTAAAGCAGGCCTAAACTTGGACTAAACCAGGACTACATCAGGACTAAACCAGGTCACAACTGTAAGTCTATGGAATGTATAGATCTTTATCTAAAACAGGACTAAATCAGGTCTAAAAACTAGGTCTAAACGAGGTCTAAAGCAGGCCTAAACCAGGTCTCAACTACAACCTTATGGGATGTATGAATCCTCATCTAAACCTGGACTAAATTAGGTCTAAAAAACTGGTCTAAATCAGGTCTAAACCAGGTATAAACCAGGAATAAACCAGGTCTAAACCAGGAATAAACCAGGTCTTAAGCAGGTCTAAACCAGGTCTAAACCAGGTCTCAACAACAAGCCTACAGGATGTATGGATCTTCATTTAAACCAATACTAAATCAAATCTAAAAACCAGGTCTAAAGCAGGTCTAAAAAAGAGCCTAAACCAGGACTAAACCAGGTCTAAACCAGATCACAACTATAAGTCTATGGGATGTATGGATCCTTATCTAAATCAGGTCTAAACCAGGTCTAAACGAGGACTCAACCAGGTGTAAACCAGGTCTAAACCAGGACTAAACCAGGTCTAAAGCAGGCCTAAACTTGGACTAAACCAGATCTAACTGAGGTCTAAACCAGGACTAAACCGGCCCTGTTGTGTTCAGGTCTGGACGTGTGGGAGCTGTTGAATCCTCGTAAGAGTAGAGCCGAGGTGGAGAGAGAAGCTCAGGAAGGACACGAGCTCTACCTGCACAGCCACAACCAGTACTCTGTGGGTAAGATCACATTTTATTATGATTATTATTATTTTTATTATTTGTCGTAAACAGTCAAACTTGATTAAAAGAGGTGGTCTGAGCTCTGAAATGACCCGGACAAGTTTGGTGAAGATACGTGGTCTTTAAAAAGTCAAAGCCATCTAGGAAAGCAATGGTCAGCTCTTCGGAGAAAAGCGTTTGACTGAGCCTCCACCAGAAAAGTTCCACAGCGCACCTTTAAGCTTCACTTGTCGCGTGTTTCGTGTTTGGTTTTTCCAGGTGAGCGCGTCAACAGGAAGTACGAGCTGCCTCACTTCAGCGCCGACAGCGTGTTCGGACTCCCCACTCCTCACCACGACGACGGGCGGAACCTGGCCAAGACCCTGAAGTGGATCCACGTGGACGAGACGTAAAAACATCACACGTGTTACGGAACCCCTGAGCGGCACGCACAAAAAAAAAAAAAAAAAAAAAAAAAAAAAAGCAGCTTGTCATTTAGGCTCCATTTTCTTAGACTGAGACAAACGTTATTGATCCACAAAGGAAATTATCTGGACACATCACAATATAATATAATAATAAAGAGAAAAAAAATATATAAATAGTAATAATAAATTCTAAATAAATAGCAAAAAAGAGCAAGAGACATGTGTGAAATAAGACATAATTATATAAATGTATAGAAACTAAAATAAAATAAAAAACTAAATAAAATAGAAAAATAAGTAATTCTAAGTTGTTGTTTTTTTTGTTTTTTTGCACAAACAGCTATTTTTATTATTATTTTTATCAAACACTAGTAGTATTATTTTAAACAGTATTAGTATATAAAGTATAAAGTCTGGAGTGTTTGATTTTATACATACAATTTTATATACAGTTTTTTCATCAGCCATATAAACAATAAAAAAAAAACTTCTTTTTTTTTTTACCTGTTTGTGCAAAAAAAAAAAAAAAAAAAAAAAGACAGCGAGAGAGAGACAAAAAGACAAGAAACTTTTTTTTTTTTTTTTTTTTGGTTTCCAAAAAAAAATAATAATAATAAAGGCAATTTTTTGGTGTAGGAGCAAAATAAATAAATAAAAACCTTAGAACTACTTATTTTTCTATTTTATTTTTACTTGTACATTTACATTTCACATTTATAATTTATATATATATTTCTCTTGCTCTTTTTTGCTATTTATTTAGAATTTATTATCACCATTCATACTATTTGTACCATATTATACCATTTATATTTTGTCTATTTGTATAATTTAGAGATCTCTTTTTTTTTTTTTTTTTTTTTTTATATTTGCCGCCCGGGTCTTCTGTACCTCTGCGTTACATTTTATCAGAGAGTTAATACGTTTGTGTATTTACAGGACAGAGGACGAGACACAACTGCCTGCTGAAGGGTATGTTTATGTTTATAGTTTTTTTATTGTGTCTTATGTTTTATTTTAAATCATCAGAATGCCTGGGAAACCAGTTTAAAAAGTGATGCATTAAAACTCTCTTTTCTTGTCTCTTTTCTGGAGCTTGTCTCGTGGAGATGTCGTTGCTTTGCTTTCGGAATGTTCCACAGTTTGTTTTTAAACTTTTTGCTTAATGCAGGGTTGTTGTTGTTTTTTTTTTGTTTTTTTTTTTTTCTTTTATTCTTTTATTGAGGTTCACCTCCATAGATCTGACCTGTAACTTGGCCTTATTCCCAGAGCACAAGCCAAGAGATAAAATTTTATGACATATTGTGGAGCATTTCAGGCAAAACAATTACATCTCCACAAGCAAGTGTCACACTTTCCATCAGAAAAGTTACATGATGCTCATTTGATATTAGACTTAAACAAATTTTATTGATCCACAAGGGAAATGATTTGGACACAGGAGTCACACATCACAATATAATAAAATAACAAAGATTAAAACATGTAAATGGTCATAATAAATTCTAAATAAGCAGCAAAAAAGAGCAAGAAACAGGAGTAAAAAAACAGACAGTTATATAAATGTATAAATGGTGAAAAGGTTTTAGGAAGATGTGTTTATCTAATGTTTTATTATCTCTTTTTTTATTTGCAGAAAGGAACCTGCCACAAATTCTTCACAAACCTTTGGGATTCGAGCAACTTCGGATCAGTACGGTACAGAACATTTATCTATTATACTGAATCTGTGTTTTTAATATATTTTACATCATGTTTGCAGCTCAAAAACACACAAAGTATTTTTTATTTATACCATATTTTTCGGATTATAAATCGGTCTGGAGTATAAGTCGCACCAGCCAAAAAATGCGTAATGAGGAAGAAAAAAATATATATAAATTGCATGTATTTATAAAATAAGTTGTAGTAATAACAGTAGAATAGAAGAGAGAACAACAGACTGTTAACGTCACATATGAACAGTTCTTCAGATAAACTATAACATAAACAACAGAACAAGTTTAACCAAACTCTCCATCTCACTCCAAATCACTAAATCCATTCAATTCTTCATCCTCGGTGTCACTTCTGAACAACTCCACGACCTCTGGAGGTAAACAGAGCGACGCAAACTCTTCTGTGTCGCTGTCGTCAGACTCAGCATCAGTTCCAGTTAGAATTATTCGTGTCTTTCTGAATCTCGACAGGATGGTTTCGGTGTCACTGAAGTCCAGACTTTGTCCATCCAGTGACTTCAGGAACGTTTCACGGTTCATCCTCCCGGTGTCACAAGTTTCTCTCTCACTCCAAACTTTCTTTCTGCTGCTCGATTACAGTTTTCAGCTGCAGATTTCACGACTTGCAGTTTGTAATCTGCAGAATCTGACTTTGTTTTTGGGGGCATTTGTGTTCAGTCTTCTCAGTCTTTGTCTCTATAAGTTTGTTTAAATGTTAAGTTGTTCAGTGATGCAGAAGTAACGGTGCGATCGACTGACATGACACAGACAGAACAGAGGCTCTTTCTGCAGGAGACATGCGCAGTAGAGCGAAAAGTGACAGTGGTGCAGGAGGAACAGGAGCAGCAGATCCTCACACACAAGACTAGAACCTCTCACCACTTCACTCAAACATTTTAATATAGAAGTCACACCGGAAACACCCAAACCATGAAAACAGTGACACACAAAAAAAAAGAAAAATACTCTGCATTATGTTGCCATGCTGTTATTTTGTATTTTCAAAAATCTTGATGTCAGTGTTGAAATCCAGTCTGTTTAAACCTAAAATGTGTCTCTCTGATCTGAACAGTCACTCCCTAAACCCCAGCACCTGCACCAATCATGAGTCAGTGCTAGTGCAGCCTCTGCAGCTCACGGTGGCAATTCTGGAGGTTCTGAGTTTCACATGAGCCTGAACATAAACTGAGAATGAGACAAACTTGGACGTGTCTCTATCTGCAGGTTAAAACTTTGGAGACATACGTTCAGTTGGGATTATAAAACAGTCCAGTTCCTTTAAGTTTTATAGTTTTTATACCTGTTACGTTTACTTAAAGGGATTCTGTATCTCACATGAGCTCATTTCCAACTTGCTTAAAGGCCTTTTAATGTATTCGTGTCAAAAGAAAATCTTTTTACATCATGTAAAAGCTCAGGGTGACCAGACGTCCCTGTTTACCTGGGACACTCCCAGTTTTGAACCTGTGTCCCCATCTTAGCAAATTTATCCAAAACCACTGATTTGTCCCAGTTTTATACAAGAAATATCCCAGGTGTCCCTATTTTTGACCAATCTGATCCCTGCTGACAGTAAAGAGAGACATAAACTGTCATTTGTTTTGGTAAAATACAGAAAAGCTGCTTAAAAACGACTAAAGGAGACTATGGACCAGTGGAGTCACTTGGTCACTTCGTCCAACAGATCAGTGTGTGGAGGCAAAACAACTTTCTCCAGCTTAAACTCTGACAAGACTGAAGTCATAGTGTTTGGTCCACAGAAACAAAGGGACAGTGTCAGCATCACCTCCAGTCTCTCTCTCTAAAACCTTCAAATCAGGCAAGAAATCTAGGGGTAATAATGGACTCAGACTTGAACTTTAACAGTCACATCAAGTCAATAACATCTGCAGCCTTTTACCATCTAAAAAACAGAGCAAAATCAAAGGTTTACTGTCTAAATCAGACTTGGAGAAACTTATCCATGCATTTGTCTCCAGTAGGTTAGATACTGTAATGTTCTGCTCACTGGTCTCTCCAAACGAGCTGTGAGACGCTGCAGAACATCCAGAACATCCAGAACATCCACAACATCCACAACATCCAGAACATCCAGAACATCCAGAACGCTGCAGCTCGGGTCCTTACTCGAACTAGGAAGTACGAGCACATAAGTCCTGGTCTCAGGTCTCTGCACTGGCTCCTGTGACTCAGAGACTTTAAAGCGTCTCTGCTTGTACAAGTCTCTCCATGGCCGAGCACCAAAGTCCATCTGTGACATGTTAGTGTCATATGAACATCTCACACTCTGAGGAGCTCAGGGACCAACTCCTGCTGGTGCCCAGAGTCACGACTAAACAAGAGGAGTCAGAGTTTCAGGTTCATGCAGCTAAAACCTGGAACAGTCTGAACATGTGAGACAGACTCTTCTGTGACGCTGTTTAAATCCAGACTCTAAACATTTCTGTTTAACTGTGCATAAAACTGAAAGGTTTTCATTCCACACTCTTCTCTCCAATTTATGTCTCTCTTTTTTAATTTTAATCTTCATGATTATTTATGTTTTGATTAGTTTTTATTATGATTTTAATGTATTTCTTATTCTGTAAAGCACTTTGAATTACTTTGTGTACGAATTGTGCTGTACAAATAAACTTGCCTTGCCTTGCCTTGCCTAAAACACAAAGAAAATGTGACAATACTGACTCACATGTTGGTCGTGAATGGGCTGGTGTCACAATTTTATTATTACCAAACACCTCAAACCGGGAGAGTCCCAGTTTTTTTATTTTGAAAATCTGGCCACCCTATAAAAGCGACTAAATAAACACTGAGACTATAAAAGTACAAGGCTCTGGAGACACAGGGTCAGTTGTGATTGTAGAAACGTTTACAGTAACACAGGTGACATAGTTTAACCTGGGTTAGTTTTAAGACTAAGTTAAACATCTGCAGCGTCAGGCAGGTCTGCACATGTTCACGTCCAGCTCTGTGGTCCTCTTGACGCCCTGTTCTTGTTCCAGGAGCAGGAGAGGTGATCCACGGCACCGCCCCGGGACAGAACGCCCAGGGCCCCACCGCGCAGAGAAACCTGGTCCACGTCATCCGCCACCACCTCAAGAAGGTCAACTACCACTTCTTCTCGTCGCTGCTGCGAGCCTTCAGACACTACGACAAGGTACAGAGCCTCTGGAGTCTGCAGCACAGGAACAGCACGAGACCAACTTTACTAATCTGCACGGGAAATTACTCAGACAAGAGAGGAAGGGGAGTCCATGTGACCGCTGGAGGTCCACATTACTTTTCGTTTAATTAAAGTACCATATTTTCCGCACTCTATAGGCGAGTTTCATTGTTGACAAAAGCGCGCGTTGCTGCTGGGAATTATTTTGGTCGGCGGCAAGAAACACTAATTCAACATGACGGACGGAGCGAGAAAGCACGTAAAGGGTATTGATCCCGGTTATTTATCCACTCTAACGGCAGAGGACCCAAGACCATTTGACCAGAAATTGGTCATAAACATCGACGGACGACAAATCACCTTTTTCAACCCCGACAAAAGGTGGACCAAACCAAATTTCTGGTCAGAATCGCCAACTACCTGGACAAATATTCACTTGGGCGACATCCACAATGACTTGGTGGAAACTCCTGGGCCATTCACAGCAGAAAAGATGAAAACCTCCAAGAGTCTCGATGTGTTGTTGAACTTGTTGGAGTCCACGGTTTGTTAGGATCTTCTACGTTTGCTCTGCGGATGTTTGAAAGTCGTTTAATTCACCGTTAGCGGTTCTTTTCACTCAGAATACGAAAAAGACATTTTCCTTCTTCCGTGCTTCTATTTGTGCGTCCGATAATGCAGCAGGAATTTACCATTATCGGGGAGAAATACGCGAAGGTTACGCACTGTGTTTGACGCTACCGTGTTTCTTGCCTCCGAACAAAATATTTCCCATCAGCAACGCGGGCTTTTAATAACAATGACGTCAGCTGAAACTCGCCTATACACAAGTCAGAGTGAAAAAGAGTGTCAGAGTTTCTTTTCTACAATACCGTATTTTCCGGGCTTTTAGTTGCTCTGGATTATAAAATGCACTGTCATTAAATGGTCTATTTTCTAACTTTTTTCACAAATAAACCGCGTGGGACTTTAAAGGAAACCCAACAGTGTGATGGGTGAGTGGTTTTGTTTGTTTGTTCGTTCACGGTGACTCTGGGCTTTGTTCAGTTGTGGCGTGTAGGGAGGGTGTGTCTGGGACCAACGGATTGTCGGCGTGTTCGCAGTGACTCAGTTGTTCAGTCGTGTCTAGAAGCGGCACGTCGCGCTCGCTTTTTTCGTTTCGTTCCTCCGTTCCGTTCCTCGTCGGCGTGGAGTGATGAGTGTGTCTGTGGGTGTGTTTCGCTGTGCGGTCGCTGTCTGCTCCGTGTGTGTTTGCGGTTTTGTAGTTTACCGAAGTCATGCTGGGACGCCCGAGTGGATTTGTGTATGGGGCGCTCTGGATTGTGGTGCGCGGTCGTTTTTTGATGGGGTTGGAGACTTAAGAGCGCGACTTATAGTGCGGAAAATACAGTATTTTAAGAAGTAAAACATGACATACTAAGGCTACTTACTTATTACTTATATTTATTTAGTCCGTACATTGGGTTACATCGGGTTTACTCCACATCTTCCAGTGCCCTGACAACTGTTCAAAGTCTTCCCATGTTAAATCCATGGGTTTCAGCTTCTTACACGGTTACACAGCGTAAAGGCCTATTCATACTTTAGATCAGGGGTGTCAAACTCATTTTGGTCCGGGGGTCGTATCCAACCGACTTTCATCCCAAAGTGTCCGGATCAGAAAACTCATGTCATATAAACCCCAAAAATAACAATACGTTCAAATATTTGTGCAGAGAAACACAAATCTATTACAGAAATCTTTTTTAATTGATGAACTCTTTCTTATTATAATATTATAATATTATGAACAATCTGAAACTTTAAGAAAAATTCAATTTCAACACAATGTTTTAACATGAACTTGTATGCAAATTTGAATAAGTCAGTTTTTGTTGTAAAATCCTGCACTCGGCTCCACTTTTCTCATGTTGGACATTTTTCTGATGAGGGTGTCACGGTCAACAGTCAAAACGATCGTCCTTTAAGAGCGTTTGGAAAGAGACAAGTCTTCATTTGTGCTGCTCTGGTGGGAGGGGCCACGTACAGAGACGCTGGAGACGCTGCTGTGATAAACACCACAGAAAATTAACAAGATTTTAATAGAAAATATAATTAAATATTTTTGTAGAAAATCACCCAAGGGCCATATTAAAGGTCTTGAAGGGCCAGATCTGGCCCCCGGGCCTTATGTTTGACACCTGTGGACTAAAGGATTACAAGCCACATACATGTATTTATCAATGCACATGTAAAAATTCCTAAATCAAAATGTGGAAAAGGGAATGTGTTTGAAAATATATCCTGCAAACGACATCTGTCTGTTTACTAATATTATTACTATTACTATTACTACAGTTTAGAAAGACAAATACAACATGAAGTTTTTTTTTGTTATGTTTTATTGTTCAAGTGCAGAACAGTGAGGGGGGTGAGAGAGGCTCTACATGCCCAGGAGCCTCCTGTACCACCTCCTCTTTCTCTTCTTCCGTTCCATCTCCAGCTCCTGCTCCAGCGCCGTGCTCACCTCCTCCAGCAGGGAGCGCTGTCTTTCTGTGCTCCTCTGCTTTTCCTCCAAGGCGCTGAATCTTTGGAGCAGTAGGGAGAGCTCTGTGTTCAGCTTCTCACGGGTGTTTACCAGAGCTGTTTTCTCTTCCTCTAAAGCAGTCTTCATGTGATGTTCCTGCTCTACCTGCTGGTGTAGAGCCCTGTTCTTTACAGTCAGCAGGGAGAGCTCTTCCTGAGTTGTAGCCAGGGCGTGGTCCAGTGCGCCGCACCTGTCCACCAGCAGGGAGCGCTCTGCCTCGAGGTCTTTACTGTGTTCAACATGGTGGCTTTCTCATTTTCTAACTGTGCTCTGCCATGTTTTTCCTCTTTCACTTCCTGCTCTAGAGCACAGTTATTTGCAATGAGCAGGCAGTTCTTTTCCTCACACCTCCTCAGTTTTACCTGCACCGCATCACATGTCTCGACCTGCACCGAGAGCTGTAATTTTAGCTCATCGCAGGTCCTCAACAGGGCGGCCTTTTCATTTAGCAGGTCGTCTCTGTTCAGTTTGTCCTGCTCGACCTGCTGTTGGAGTGCAGTGGTCTTTGTCTCTAGCAGGGAGCACTCTTTCTCTGAGGTCCTGAGTAGCTCCTCTAGTCCACTGCACTTCTTCTCCAGCAGGGAGCGCTCTAAGCTTAGCTCTTGGCAGGACTTCAGAATGGTGGCATTTTCTTTCTGGAGCTCAGCAATGTTGTTTTTCTCCTGTTCCACCTCCTGCATCAGATCCTTCTTCAGAGCCCCGTACCTTTTTTTGAGGATGGAGTGCTCTTCCTGAGACCTCCTCAGGCAGTCCTGCAGCTTCTCACGGGTCTGCACAATGTTTTGGACCTGTGTCTGCATGTTCTCGAGTTCCTGGAGCTTCTGGGCCTTCAGCTCAGCCTCCTTTTGGTGTCTGAGCTCCAGAGATGACTTGTCTTTTTCAAGTTGGGCCAGAATACACTCCAGGTGAGAGTTGCGTTCTCTCAGAGCAGTATTTTCCAAAGACTTTTCCTGGAGTTTAGAATTCAGATCAGCAGAGTCCTGCTGGAGTCTCTGCTTTTCCGTTTTCCACTGTGCATATTTTCTGCAGGAATTGTCTAGGTGTTGCTGCAACAGCGCTGTCAGGTCAGCGACCTGTTTCTCCAGTCCCTCAATATCTCGGGACTGAGGCTGGTTGTTCAGTTCATCTGGTTGGATGAACAGATCTTCTCTGGCTCTGGCCTGAGCAGCTGAGGCAGCCTGGAGTCGAGACATGACTAAAGCCATGCCCTTCTCCTCGTCCTCCTTGGACCTCTGGTGGTGTTGAGGTCCAAGCTGCTCCCGTTCTAACTCCTCAAGAGTTAGAAACTCTTGAGGATTTTGAAAGGTGTGGACCACCTGTTCTGGTGGTCCAGAGGCCTGATGTGGGTTGGTAGGTGTTAATCCCAACGCCTCCATCAGGTTGAACTCCTGGCTGTACAGGAGTTCGTCGTCCTCACTAGTGTAATCGCACCAGTCTTTGGGCATGTTTGTCTGTGGTGAGTCTCTGTGTCTCGGTCGAAGTCTGAATAGAAGTGATTTTACACTGGAACTTGTGCTACACATATAAATGAACAAGTGAAGCTTTATGATGTCATAAAGTAGAAATAGAATGTGGAACGTGTTGCCAGGTGACGCCAGGTGTTGCCAGGTGCTGTCATGTGATCAGGTCAGGTCAGGTGATTCCATAGTTGCCATAGTTACATATGAATTCCAGTATATCACAGATTTATTTGAAAGTGTTTTTAAAGGTTAAATATGTATTTTTGTGGTGTTTGAAGCGTCTGTCGTCTCCACGTGCTTTTCTCTGTGCAGACAACCAACCTCACAATATGACCGACACCACACAAAGAGAGTTCTCCTGCCAAGATCTGGATCTTTTTATGAATAGTATTTGGAAACATATTTTCGTATGTGATTATTCCACATTATTTCTATAAAAAAAAAAAAAAAAAAAAAGTTTAATAGATTTTAAAGTTCCTCTCGTACTGGAGCCAGAACATGTACAACTTACTTGTTGTCCGTTGAAAGGAACGTGTGGATGTGGAGACGTAGTCAAGAGTGGTTGGACTGCTGCGATGTGCTTCGCTTCAGTGACACGGAGTTCATTAAATATTTTCGTATGACGAGAAGAATGTTTGTGTACATTTGTGGCTTGTTGATAACGTGTAGGTCAGCTGAATGCGACCTGGCCGTTCAAAAATGTAAAAACTCATGTCCTTAACGGAGGGAATGAAATATGCAGCACTTTTTGGGCAATAAATCCAAACAGTGATAACTCTTGGTTCTCACTTACATATCCTTAACAAACTGGTTTGAATATTTGCTTCATATAGTTTTCTACCATATGGTACAAGATTAGGTTGAAAAACCTCTTACTTTTTGACTCATGAGATTTTTTTATTAAGAAAGGTCATGGTAACGGAGGGAAAAGTAACGGAGGGAAAATTGTTCAAACAAGTAGAAGGTGCAGGATTTTACA
>NW_026571447.1:39368314-39381910 GCF_026225935.1 Boleophthalmus pectinirostris
ACAAAGAGAGTTCTCCTGCCAAGATCTGGATCTTTTTATGAATAGTATTTGGAAACATATTTTCGTATGTGATTATTCCACATTATTTCTATAAAAAAAAAAAAAAAAAAAAAAAGTTTAATAGATTTTAAAGTTCCTCTCGTACCGGAGCCAGAACATGTACAACTTACTTGTTGTCCGTTGAAAGGAACGTGTGGATGTGGAGACGTAGTCAAGAGTGGTTGGATTGCGATGTGCTTCGCTTCAGTGACACGGAGTTCATTAAATATTTTCGTATGACGAGAAGAATGTTTGTGTACATTTGTGGCTTGTTGATAACGTGTAGGTCAGCTGAATGCGACCTGGCCGTTCAAAAATGTAAAAACTCATGTCCTTAACGGAGGGAATGAAATATGCAGCACTTTTTGGGCAATAAATCCAAACAGTGATAACTCTTGGTTCTCACTTACATATCCTTAACAAACTGGTTTGAATATTTGCTTCATATAGTTTTCTACCATATGGTACAAGATTAGGTTGAAAAACCTCTTACTTTTTGACTCATGAGATTTTTTATTAAGAAAGTTCATGGTAACGGAGGGAAAAGTAACGGAGGGAAAATTGTTCAAACAAGTAGAAGGTGCAGGATTTTACATCATTTGTCGCTTTTTTTCTTCCGAATACTTTAATAATAGGAAACTATCTCTATAAAATATGTCAGTCCTTCCAAGCAAATTTTTTTCATTTTAAATACTTTTTTTTTTTTTTGAAAAATCATGTACCTTCATCAACAGTTCAAAGATGGAATAACACAAGATCTGATGAAATACATCCATTTATTTACATGATTTGCAGGTCTGTGAAATTTGGGAACTAAATTTTGTTAAACATGATCTGTTTAAAATGTATGTAACTTTAGAACCAAAAATGATACAGAAAAAGGGTCAACAGTTTGATAAACTAGAGTACATATGTATCTGTTGAATACATTTTTATGTCAGATGCATTAACTTGAATTTGTGGCCTTGCTGTTTACTTCTGCTTGACCGGGACCATGTGAAAAACCGAGCCATTTGTAATGGTCGTCAAATCACGTCTTTAGTGATACAGCAGAGGTGTCAAAAGACGTCATTAAGGAAACAAGGGAGGGTCGTCAAATGTCGTCTTCATGGGTAAGAGTTAAACTAAATATTCAACAAACTACAAAAGCTTAAATGTACTAGTATAGGTCCACAAAAACATTCTTGCTCGACTAAAGACGTGTCCTCACAATCAATTAGCCAATTAAAAAGGGGCGTGGCCACAACATTCAAAACTATTATGATCTGATCATGTATATGACCCTGCATGAAAGTTAAAACAAAAAACTATTAAGCAGATCTAAACTCATGATTCTCTCCCAAATAAAATGACAAGTGACAAATAAAAGTGTTGGACGACTAAGGACACCACTGACCGATCGCTGGACTAAAGCAGGGGTGTCAAACTCATTTTGGTCCGGGGGTCGTATCCAACCGACTTTGATCCCAAAGTGTCCGGATCAGAAAACTCATGTCATATAAACCCCAAAAATAACAATAAGTTCAAATATTTGTGCAGAGAAACGCAAATCTATTACAGAAATCTTTTTTAATTGATGAACTCTTTCTTATTATAATATTATAATATTATGAACAACCTGCAACTTTAAGAAAAATTCAATTTCAACACAATGTTTTAACATGAACTTGTATGTAAATAGGAATAAGTCAATTTTTGTTGTAAAATCCTGCACTCGGCTCCACTTTTCTCATGTTGGACATTTTTCTGATGAGGGTGTCACGGTCAACAGTCAAAACGATCGTCCTTTAAGAGCGTTTGGAAAGAGACAAGTCTTCATTTGTGCTGCTCTGGTGGGAGGGGCCACGTACAGAGACGCTGGAGACGCTGCTGTGATAAACACCACAGAAAATTAACAAGATTTTAATAGAAAATATAATTAAATATTTTTGTAGAAAATCACCCAAGGGCCATATTAAAGGTCTTGAAGGGCCAGATCTGGCCCCCGGGCCTTATGTTTGACACCTGTGGACTAAAGGATTACAAGCCACATACATGTATTTATCAATGCACATGTAAAAATTCCTAAATCAAAATGTGGAAAAGGGAATGTGTTTGAAAATATATCCTGCAAACGACATCTGTCTGTTTACTAATATTATTACTATTACTATTACTACAGTTTAGAAAGACAAATACAACATGAAGTTTTTTTTTGTTATGTTTTATTGTTCAAGTGCAGAACAGTGAGGGGGGTGAGAGAGGCTCTACATGCCCAGGAGCCTCCTGTACCACCTCCTCTTTCTCTTCTTCCGTTCCATCTCCAGCTCCTGCTCCAGCGCCGTGCTCACCTCCTCCAGCAGGGAGCGCTGTCTTTCTGTGCTCCTCTGCTTTTCCTCCAAGGCGCTGAATCTTTGGAGCAGTAGGGAGAGCTCTGTGTTCAGCTTCTCACGGGTGTTTACCAGAGCTGTTTTCTCTTCCTCTAAAGCAGTCTTCATGTGATGTTCCTGCTCTACCTGCTGGTGTAGAGCCCTGTTCTTTACAGTCAGCAGGGAGAGCTCTTCCTGAGTTGTAGCCAGGGCGTGGTCCAGTGCGCCGCACCTGTCCACCAGCAGGGAGCGCTCTGCCTCGAGGTCTTTACTGGTGTTCAACATGGTGGTTTCTCATTTTCTAACTGTGCTCTGCCATGTTTTTCCTCTTTCACTTCCTGCTCTAGAGCACAGTTATTTGCAATGAGCAGGCAGTTCTTTTCCTCACACCTCCTCAGTTTTACCTGCACCGCATCACATGTCTCGACCTGCACCGAGAGCTGTAATTTTAGCTCATCGCAGGTCCTCAACAGGGCGGCCTTTTCATTTAGCAGGTCGTCTCTGTTCAGTTTGTCCTGCTCGACCTGCTGTTGGAGTGCAGTGGTCTTTGTCTCTAGCAGGGAGCACTCTTTCTCTGAGGTCCTGAGTAGCTCCTCTAGTCCACTGCACTTCTTCTCCAGCAGGGAGCGCTCTAAGCTTAGCTCTTGGCAGGACTTCAGAATGGTGGCATTTTCTTTCTGGAGCTCAGCAATGTTGTTTTTCTCCTGTTCCACCTCCTGCATCAGATCCTTCTTCAGAGCCCCGTACCTTTTTTTGAGGATGGAGTGCTCTTCCTGAGACCTCCTCAGGCAGTCCTGCAGCTTCTCACGGGTCTGCACAATGTTTTGGACCTGTGTCTGCATGTTCTCGAGTTCCTGGAGCTTCTGGGCCTTCAGCTCAGCCTCCTTTTGGTGTCTGAGCTCCAGAGATGACTTGTCTTTTTCAAGTTGGGCCAGAATACACTCCAGGTGAGAGTTGCGTTCTCTCAGAGCAGTATTTTCCAAAGACTTTTCCTGGAGTTTAGAATTCAGATCAGCAGAGTCCTGCTGGAGTCTCTGCTTTTCCGTTTTCCACTGTGCATATTTTCTGCAGGAATTGTCTAGGTGTTGCTGCAACAGCGCTGTCAGGTCAGCGACCTGTTTCTCCAGTCCCTCAATATCTCGGGACTGAGGCTGGTTGTTCAGTTCATCTGGTTGGATGAACAGATCTTCTCTGGCTCTGGCCTGAGCAGCTGAGGCAGCCTGGAGTCGAGACATGACTAAAGCCATGCCCTTCTCCTCGTCCTCCTTGGACCTCTGGTGGTGTTGAGGTCCAAGCTGCTCCCGTTCTAACTCCTCAAGAGTTAGAAACTCTTGAGGATTTTGAAAGGTGTGGACCACCTGTTCTGGTGGTCCAGAGGCCTGATGTGGGTTGGTAGGTGTTAATCCCAACGCCTCCATCAGGTTGAACTCCTGGCTGTACAGGAGTTCGTCGTCCTCACTAGTGTAATCGCACCAGTCTTTGGGCATGTTTGTCTGTGGTGAGTCTCTGTGTCTCGGTCGAAGTCTGAATAGAAGTGATTTTACACTGGAACTTGTGCTACACATATAAATGAACAAGTGAAGCTTTATGATGTCATAAAGTAGAAATAGAATGTGGAACGTGTTGCCAGGTGACGCCAGGTGTTGCCAGGTGCTGTCATGTGATCAGGTCAGGTCAGGTGATTCCATAGTTGCCATAGTTACATATGAATTCCAGTATATCACAGATTTATTTGAAAGTGTTTTTAAAGGTTAAATATGTATTTTTGTGGTGTTTGAAGCGTCTGTCGTCTCCACGTGCTTTTCTCTGTGCAGACAACCAACCTCACAATATGACCGACGCCACACAAAGAGAGTTCTCCTGCCAAGATCTGGATCTTTTTATGAATAGTATTTGGAAACATATTTTCGTATGTGATTATTCCACATTATTTCTATTAAAAAAAAAAAAAAAAAAAAAAGTTTAATAGATTTTAAAGTTCCTCTCGTACTGGAGCCAGAACATGTACAACTTACTTGTTGTCCGTTGAAAGGAACGTGTGGATGTGGAGACGTAGTCAAGAGTGGTTGGACTGCGATGTGCTTCGCTTCAGTGACACGGAGTTCATTAAATATTTTCGTATGACGAGAAGAATGTTTGTGTACATTTGTGGCTTGTTGATAACGTGTAGGTCAGCTGAATGCGACCTGGCCGTTCAAAAATGTAAAAACTCATGTCCTTAACGGAGGGAATGAAATATGCAGCACTTTTTGGGCAATAAATCCAAACAGTGATAACTCTTGGTTCTCACTTACATATCCTTAACAAACTGGTTTGAATATTTGCTTCATATAGTTTTCTACCATATGGTACAAGATTAGGTTGAAAAACCTCTTACTTTTTGACTCATGAGATTTTTTATTAAGAAAGTTCATGGTAACGGAGGGAAAAGTAACGGAGGGAAAATTGTTCAAACAAGTAGAAGGTGCAGGATTTTACATCATTTGTCGCTTTTTTCTTCCGAATACTTTAATAATAGGAAACTATCTCTATAAAATATGTCAGTCCTTCCAAGCAAATTTTTTTCATTTTAAATACTTTTTTTTTTTTTGAAAAATCATGTACCTTCATCAACAGTTCAAAGATGGAATAACACAAGATCTGATGAAATACATCCATTTATTTACATGATTTGCAGGTCTGTGAAATTTGGGAACTAAATTTTGTTAAACATGATCTGTTTAAAATGTATGTAACTTTAGAACCAAAAATGATACAGAAAAAGGGTCAACAGTTTGATAAACTAGAGTACATATGTATCTGTTGAATACATTTTTATGTCAGATGCATTAACTTGAATTTGTGGCCTTGCTGTTTACTTCTGCTTGACCGGGACCATGTGAAAAACCGAGCCATTTGTAATGGTCGTCAAATCACGTCTTTAGTGATACAGCAGAGGTGTCAAAAGACGTCATTAAGGAAACAAGGGAGGGTCGTCAAATGTCGTCTTCATGGGGTAAGAGTTAAACTAAATATTCAACAAACTACAAAAGCTTAAATGTACTAGTATAGGTCCACAAAAACATTCTTGCTCGACTAAAGACGTGTCCTCACAATCAATTAGCCAATTAAAAAGGGGCGTGGCCACAACATTCAAAACTATTATGATCTGATCATGTATATGACCCTGCATGAAAGTTAAAACAAAAAACTATTAAGCAGATCTAAACTCATGATTCTCTCCCAAATAAAATGACAAGTGACAAATAAAAGTGTTGGACGACTAAGGACACCACTGACCGATCGCTGGACTAAAGCAGGGGTGTCAAACTCATTTTGGTCCGGGGGTCGTATCCAACCAACTTTGATCCCAAAGTGTCCGGATCAGAAAACTCATGTCATATAAACCCCAAAAATAACAATAAGTTCAAATATTTGTGCAGAGAAACGCAAATCTATTACAGAAATCTTTTTTAATTGATGAACTCTTTCTTATTATAATATTATAATATTATGAACAACCTGCAACTTTAAGAAAAATTCAATTTCAACACAATGTTTTAACATGAACTTGTATGTAAATAGGAATAAGTCAATTTTTGTTGTAAAATCCTGCACTCGGCTCCACTTTTCTCATGTTGGACATTTTTCTGATGAGGGTGTCACGGTCAACAGTCAAAACGATCGTCCTTTAAGAGCGTTTGGAAAGAGACAAGTCTTCATTTGTGCTGCTCTGGTGGGAGGGGCCACGTACAGAGACACTGGAGACGCTGCTGTGCTGAGCACCGCAGAAAGTTAACAATATTTTAATAGAAAATATAATAAAAATATTTTAGTAGAAAATCAGCCAAGGGCCAGATTAAAGGTCTTGGGGGGCCGGATCTGGCCCCCGGGCCGCATGTTTGACACCTGTGCTTTAGAAGAACATAACATCTTTGCCCAGCCCAACAAAATGACATCGTTTTGTTGGTTCAACTCCTGTTGTGCAGTTTGTGCGGCTGGTTCACAACACTTCAGCTGAGTTCGGCAGCGTTCTTCGCTCTGATTGGTTATTTATGTGACCGTGGTTTATCTGCTTCCTCACCGGTGTGGAGCAAGGGAAAAAAAAAAAGATGGTTTAGAGTCACAGCTGGAGGAAATGGTGAGAAAATTCATGGAGGGAGATCGTGGACATTTTATGCTCGGACGAAAAAAAGTGTAGAAAAGTCTGGAGTTATCTCCGAGACAAGTTTGTGAAAGACAAAAGCCCCCCCCCCCAAAAAAAAAGAGCTCGCAGACTGGAGGACAAAAAGAAATAGAGCGAGGGGGCAGGGCAGATCGAGGGGGCAGCAGAACATCTTTTGAAGTATAAAATGTCAGAGCTCAAACAAACTTTGTTCTTGTTCTTTTCACCTCAAGAACAAAAGCAAAGTTCTTATGTTCTTATGAAGTATGAATAGGTCTTTAGTCTTGGTGGTCTTTGCTTGTGCACATTGTCAAACTATTTTAATCTGCGCTGACATTAGTAATTCTTTAAAAAGCTGAAGAAAAAACCTAAGCCTGAGTACAGTGACAGTACAGAACCGTCCATCATGTCTCGTCCCTGTTCTCTGGACCTGCAGACGTCCCGTGGGCTGATCGACCTTCAGGACCTGGAGCAGGTTTGCCGTGAGTTCCAGCTGGAGACCGCGCCGGCCGTGCTCCAGGACCTTCTGCACTACTGCGACCTGAACGGAGACGGACACATCGACTTCATGGAGTTCGCCAACTTCCTCTG
This sequence comes from Boleophthalmus pectinirostris, assembly GCF_026225935.1. NCBI lineage: Eukaryota > Metazoa > Chordata > Actinopteri > Gobiiformes > Gobiidae > Boleophthalmus > Boleophthalmus pectinirostris. Next base: position 39,375,437 of record NW_026571447.1, read on the forward strand.
CTGGAAAGACAAGATGCCCATCAAGACCCAGGAGCAGAAGATCCTCACCGGAGGTCAGACTTTCACTGGATTGTTTATATTGTGATTTAAAATGTCCAAAATACAACATAACAATCCCAGAGTGTCATAGATTATAAATACGAAGAAAACAGAAGACTATAAAGACGAGGTTATCAACTTTTAGGAGCTTTTTAGGAGCTTTACAATCCTGTTCAAAGTTCGCTGTCCAACTCAAAGACTCAAAAACCAAAGGGAATGTTGTTTTCAGCAATTATAGCCTATTTAAAACAATAAATCAAACATTTTGATCTAAATATTTTATGTGTTGATAGTTCAAAGCCCATAGAAGTGTAATCCCCCGTCTTTAATTATAAATATGAGGAAATTATATGTTTTATTTAAATGGAACACGGTAAAATCTAACACTAGGGTTCACTTGCATTCAGCTCGTTTACTTTACTCACAGCTACGAATTTGTGGATATTAATGATTGTGGTAAAGTTACAGTGACTTTCAGGGTGAGAAAAGCACATTATTTGTCAGTTAGACTCAGGTCGACTTGAGTTAGACGAGTGACAACAACAGTGACGTGTTATTGCCGAGAGTCCGGCTACAGTTCCCAGTCTAAAAATAAGAAAAACAACACATTTTTGCATTTAAAGTAAGAAAAACAACACATTTTTGCACAAAAAATAAGAAAAACAACACATTTTTGCATTTAAAGTAACAAAAACAACACATTTTTGCATTTAAAGTAACAAAAACAACACATTTTTACACTTAAAATAAGAAAAACTACACATTTTTGCATTTTAAATCAGAAAAACAACACATTTTTACAGTTTAAATAAGAAACAAAATCAAATGTTGCTTGAATTACGAAAAACACACTTATTCCATTGGCAGATGATTTGACTTGTGAAGTTAAATTGACTCAAATAAAGTAAAATAATTTTAATTTAAGTCATTTTAATTTACCTAGATATTGTTTTTTTGTTTTTTTTTCCAGTGTTGTCAGATTTTTCAAGGCAAACAGTTTATTTATTAGATCTTACAGTGAAACTAGCCCAGACTTAAACCAAAACTAAAACTGTATTTCCCAGAAAACTCAGTGCAGAATAAATTGCGGCGTTGTTCTTCCAGAGCGTGTGAGCGGTTCTGTGTCCGACGGCGACTCCAAACCTCTGCTCAGACCCGAGGACCTGGAGCCCGTCGAACCAGGCAAGTCCCTCCGAGTCCCCCGCACCCTCACCCGGACCCGAGGAGACCCAGACGCCTTCAGCCCCTCGTCGGCGCTGATCGGAGCCGCCGCCGACCCTAAAGCCGCGACAGGTGAGGAGTTACTGACGTCTCTGAACTTTGAGAATCAGAAAAAGTTTTATGTTTTACTTAAAATAATCTGACTGAAGTGTCTAAAAGCAGAACTGTTTAAAGAGGCGCTATTACACCGAACCAGAGGATTGTTCACATATTTAGATCATGTTTCCTTTTATTGTTTTACTTTATTCACCAAAAACAACATATTAACAAAGTTTATAAGTTTTCACGTTTAAAAAAAAAAGTGATAGGAAAATAAAAATAAATCATTTCTTATATAAAGTTTACACATTCACAACTTCACAACAAGATTTATTTTTACCATAAAGTGTGAATATGTCGCGTGTGTGTTTTAAAGGAGTTTTATTTGTGTTGTAGCTGCAATATTAAATGTGTCCATGAGGTGGCGCCAAAAAGCTGCAACTACATGTGTAATATCAGTCTGACTCTAAACCCAATCTGTGAATTATGTGAACGTGTCCCTCATCCTCTCTTCTCTATCTTCTCTCTCCTCTCCTCCCCTCTCTTTCCCTTCCCCTTCTCCCTTGCTCTCCTCTCTCTCCTCTTCCCTCTTTCTCCTCTTCCTCCTCTCTTCTGTCTCTCTCCTTTCTCCTCTCTTCCATTTTCTCTCTTCTCCCCCCCTTCTGCTTTCTCTTCTCTCTCTTTTCTCCTCTCTCTCTCCTTTCTTCTCTCTTGTCTCCTCTCTCTCCTCTCCTCCTTTCTCCTCTTTCTCTCTCTCTTCTCTTCTCCTCTCTCTCTCCTCTCTCTCTCTCCTCTTCTCCTCTCTTTCTTCTCTCTCCTTTCTTTCCTCTCCCTCTCCCTCTCTCTCCTCTTGTCTCCTCTCTTCTCTCTCTCTCCTTTCTCTCCTCCCTTCTCTCCTCTCTTCTCCCTCTCTCCTCTTGTCTCCTCTCTTCTCTCTCTCTCCTCTCCTCTCCCTCTCTCTCCCCCTCTCTCTCTCTTCTCCCCTCTCTCTCTCCGTCTCTCTCCTCTCTCTCTCTCTCTCTCTCTCTCTCTCTCTCTCTCTCTCTCCTCTCTCTCTCCTCTCTCTCCTCTCTCTCTCTCTCTCCTTTCTCCTCTCTTTCTCCCCTCTCTCTCTCCTCTCCTCCTTTCTCCTCTTTCTCTCTCTCTCTCTCTCTCTCTCTCTCTCTCCTCTTCTCCTCTCTCTCTCTCCTCTCTCCGTCTCTCTTTCTCTCCTCCTCTCTCCTCTTCTCTCCTCTCTCTCTTTCTCTCCTCTCTCTTCTTTCTCTCCCTCTCTTCCAGCCCAGTATAAAAGGTGTGTGTGTGTGTGTGTGTTGTTGGTCGATGGCACAGATTGTCAGTCACGTTTCTGTCAGTCTGCCCCAGGGCAGCTGTGGCTACAACAGTATCTCCCACCACCGTGTCTGGAGTGACTGAATAAATCTCTGTGAATCGTCTTTGTGACATAAATCTGTGAAAAGTGCAGTAGAAATAAAAAACTCTCTTCCTCTCCTCTCTGTTTCCTGTGGTCCAGTCCTTCGTTCGTGCGGCCGTCCCGAGCGTCCGCACAGACCTTCCTCCTCCTCGTCTGAAGAGAGTGAGCGACACCACAAACTACGGCGACTCGCCCGCCGCCGCCGCTCTGCTCCGCCCTCACGTGCACGCTGCTCTGGGCGTGCACGAGCAGGACTTCCTGTGCCCGCGCAGCAAACAAGAGGTAACACGACAACACGCCAGAAGAGTCTTTAAATACCACCAAAAAATCTAATAAATCATCTCATTTCTCTCTGATCATGGCCAATCTGTGAGTCGTTCGTTCATTTGTTTTTCAAAATAAAATAAAAAACTATTTTCTTCATTATTTGTCTCCAAAATCAAAATGAAAAAACAGAAAATGATTAGTTTTTTCAGTTTTCAATTTTGCTTTGAAAAAATGGAAAAAATGGGTAACGGACTAAACCAGAACTAAAACAGGACTAAACTGGTCTCAGTCCTGGTCTCAGTCCTGGTCCTGGTCCTGGTCCTGGTCTCAGTCCTGGTCCTGGTCTAGTCCCGGTTTCAGTCCTGGTCTGGTCTCAGTCTCAGTCCTGATCACCCGACACTCCTGGGTCAGGCCTGGTTTAGTCCTAGTTTAGTCCTAGTTTAGTCCCGGTCCCGTTTAGTCCCGGTTTAGTCCCGGTCCAGTCCCGGTTTAGTCCCGGTCCAGTCCTGGTTTAGTCCCGGTTCAGTCCTGGTTTAGTCCTGGTTCAGACCTGGTTTTGTCCCGGTCCAGTCCCGGTTTAGTCCCGGTTCAGTCCTGGTTTAGTCCCGGTTCAGTCCTGGTTTAGTCCTGGTTCAGACCTGGTTTTTAGTCCCAGTCGGTTCGGTTTAGTCCCGGTTCAGTCCTGGTTTAGTCCTGGTTCAGACCTGGTTTTGTCCTGGTTCAGTCCTGGTTTAGTCCTGGTTCAGACCTGGTTTTGTCCTGGTTCAGTCCTGGTTTAGTCCTGGTTCAGTCCTGGTTCAGTCCTGGTTCAGTCCTGGTTCAGTCCTGGTTTAGTCCTGGTTCAGTCCGTTATCCATTTTTTCCATTTTTCATTTAAACACAAAATTGAAATGAAAAAAACGGACTAAAAGGGAAAACCAGGATTACCAACCAGGATTAAACCAGGACTGAACCAGGATTAAACCAGGACTGAAAAGGACTGAAACCGGATTAAACCAGGACTAAAACAGAACTAAAACAGGACTAAACTGGTCTCAGTCCTGGTCCCGGTCCAGTCCCAGTCTCAGTCCTGATCACCCGACACTCCTGCTTCAGTCCTGGTTTAGACCTGGTTTAGTCCTGATTCAGTCCTAGGTTTAGTCCTGGTTCAGTCCTGTTTAGTTCTGGTTTAGACCTGGTTTAGTCCTGATTCAGATCTGTTTTAGTTCTGTTTAGTCCAGTTTTAGTCCTGGTTAGTCCTGTTTTAGTCCTGGTTCAATCCTGTCCTTTAGTCCTGGTTTAGTCCTGTTTTAGTCCAGTTTTAGTCCTGGTTTTAGTCCTGTTTTAGTCCTGGTTTAGTCCTGGTTTTAATCCTGGTTCAGTCCTGGTTTAGTCCTGTTTTTTCTTGGTTTGGTCCTGGTTCAGTCCTGGTTTAGTCCTGTTTTAGTCCTGGTTTAGTCCTGGTTTAATCCTGGTTCAGTCCTGGTTTAATCCTGGTTCAGTCCTGGTTTAGTCCTGTTTTTTTTCTTGGTTTGGGTCCTGGTTCAGTCCTGGTTTAATCCGGGTTCAAGTCCTGGTTTAGTCCTGTTTTAGTCCATTTTAAATTTTGGGTTTGGAGACAAATAATGAAGAAAATTTTTTTTTTGTTTGTTTAGTTTTTTTTCATTTTCTTCTTTTTGGCTTTATTTTGAAAAATCGTTCTAGATTACCCATAATGGATTCTGAACTTTAAATGTTGTTTCCCTCGTCAAAAACAGACCTGGACTTGAAACGAAACACAACTCCAGGTCTGTTGGTGACGAGGAAACCACATTACCCGTGTGTGTTTCAGATCACGGAGATCTTCCAGAACGTCGGGCTGGACCTGTCCCCGCAGCTGATGGACTCGGTCTGGGATCTGGCCGCCGCGAGGAGCCCCGGGGGAGACGTGAGCGTGGAGGACTTCAGGAACGTGCTCAAGGAGATAAACGCCATGTAAACCAGAGTGTGGATCGGAATTTTTCTGTCCGAGCCCGGTCCACGTCCAACAGAGCAGTGATCGAAACGGTTTGTGTTCCTCTAACGGACACAGAGAAGCAAAAAACAAACTCGGGATAAAGTGAAAATAATGAGAAGACTTTATTCCTTCACCTCTCGTAAAGTGATGAATTTAAAGTGCAACATCTCATCCATATTATCCATAGACATTGCACTGTGAATCCAGTTTGAGTTGTTCTTTAAAAGTAAAAAGGCCGGAGTAGTTCCTCACGTGTGTCTGTTTACATCCACACGGATCGAGGTGAAGCTGCAGATTAACCACAGTGACTCTACTTCCTGTGAACTTTATCTTCAAACTTTTATGCTTTTAAAATCCTGTATGTGAAGTTTTGCTCCACATTTCACAAATAATAATAATCACACAGTTCTGACTTGTGTCTAAATTAGAAGAGCAGAGTCTGAGCTTTAAACACTTCAAAGTCTCAAAGTGACCAAACCAGACCAAGTTACAGGTCAGATCTGTGGAGAGACGACCCCGCTCACAGTCAGAATGTTTTTCTAGATATTTTGAGCTATAATAAAACCTGTAAATGTAAAGTAGATCTGTGTATCCTCCTTGGACCTGGCGTCCACATCTGTGCACATAAATGTCCAACACATTCTGCACTGAAAAAAAAAGGTTGCTGGATTTGCGTATAAAAGTTATGGAAAGCGGTTGCATGCAATAAAATTATGTTTAGGCTTTGAAACTTATTTCGATTCCCTCTACACATATTTTTCTCAGAACATGAACGTCACTTTTTCATGTTGATGAAAATTTGAACAAATCCTGCTGAATATGCAGATTTATCTCATGGTACCTTATCATGAAATGTATAAGTGTGTATAATTTAATTTAATCGCTCTAATTCTGTAAAAGAAAACAAAAACAGTCTTTCAGTTTTCTACAGATCTGTTTTGTCTTAAACAGAATCAAACACAGAGAGACACACAAGTACAGAGACACACAGTTTGGAGCTGGACAGTGTGAAGATTTATTCCAGTGAAGCTCTTGGTCTCTGTGACACAGAATCACACACATGATGATCACATTCTGATGATCTACTCTGTTCTACATGTTTAAATACACTTAAAGTATTTATTACTACAATAATGGACCAGAAGAGAAGAACAAGAACATTAGAAGTGTATCTGCAGAAACAAAACTCACCATGTGCTGCTTTTCTTCCTCTAAACGCAGTAAACAGGGAGGGCATCTGGTATAAAGTCTCCTAGTTGCCACATCACCCTGTAGAAACACGAAAAACTGTTTCAATAGAAGTACATTTTTGAAAAAATTTTAAAATAATTTGAGTTGGTTTACTTACTTTGTTCATCTGTGGTCTGTGTTTTGTTGGTTCTTAAACATCTTCCTTTTTACTGAAACATCAGCTGTAACATTCATGAACTTCCCCACAGCTCAGCAGAAACCTGGACGTCTCTGTGTTTGTAGACGACTCTGGAACAAACACATTCACACCTGATACAACTGTCACACTCTT
>NW_026571447.1:39383570-39435510 GCF_026225935.1 Boleophthalmus pectinirostris
AAACATTGTGACTCAAATCTATTGAAGAAACATGTAAATTAATTTCCGTCGAGTTCGTCATCTTCACTTTTGTCCTCGTCCTTTATTAATCATCAAATATTTATTATTTCTACTAATCTCCATGTCGCGCTTATGACCAAATTTGTCATCATTAAACCCACATCTTTGCGACGCTTTAATTCACAGATACTTTAAAACGACAACCGAACGTTCCCGCGCTTTTGTGCCTCTAACCGGATTAATGACGCGCCCGCCGCAAATCTCGCGCCGTCAAAACTCCGCTAATAAAAATGCCGTCTTGTTTTCATTTTTGTTTAATTTTGTTTTAACGACAGAGCGATGCGCAAGCGTGTCCAATCCCCTAAAAAAAAAAAAAAAAAAAAAACACCACTGCCGCCGCCGCCGCCATCGCCGTATCGGGACGCGTATTGACACGTGCTCGCTTTAATCTCATTAGCGACAGCCGCCCACGCGCAAACTTCCGCCGCCGCATTAGCATTCGAAAACGGCGGCAATAATCCGCGCCGTGAATTATTGGTGGCTAATTCCAGAATTTGTCAGAAGCGTTGTCAACATTAATAGCAAGGTCTGTCAGGCGGGAGCGACGCAGACGGGTTCTGGCACCGCATGAGAAGCACAGGTTGCGTTTGAGGAGCCGTAATCAGGTGGGGAATTTTCCGATAGCATTAGTCACCGCGTTTCAAACCTCTTTATTTTGATTTGTTATTTATTCACTTTCTGAAATACTGTCGTGCCGCCGCCGCCGCGTGCGCGAGAACATACGCCCACGAGGACCAGGGGATTAACCGGGTTCGTGCGTTTAAAAATATTAAGTGCCTCGAAAGTGGGTTAACCAAATAAAGGTGAGGGAACTTTTCCCGCGCGACGAGTTCAAGGAGAGAAAATCGTCGGAGTTTGAAGGTTTGAAGGTTTGAAGGTTCAAGGTTCGGGAGCGTGTCCGTGTTTACTCTGAACCAGGACTAAACCAGAACTAAACCAGGTCTAAACTAGGACTAAACCAGGACTAAACCAGGTCTAAACCAGGACTAAAGCAGAGCTAAACCAGAGCTGAACCAGGACTAAACCAAGTCTAAATCAGGACTGAACCAGTACTAAACCAGGTCTAAACCAGAACTAAACCAGTACTAAACCAGGTCTAAACCAGAACTAAACCAGACTAAAACCAGGACTAAACCAAACTAAACCAGGTCTAAACCAGAACTAAAACCAGGACTAAACCAGGTCTAAACCAGAACTAAACACTAAACCAGAACTAAACCAGGCCTAAACCAGGTCTAAACCAGAACTAAACCAGGTCTAAACCAGGTCTAAACCAGAACTAAACCAGGCCTAAACCAGGTCTAAACCAGAACTAAACCAGAACTAAACCAGGTCTAAACCAGGTCTAAACCAGAACTGAACCAGGTCTAAATCAGGACTGAACTAGGACTAAACCAGAACTAAACCAGGCCTAAACCAGGTCTAAACCAGAACTAAACCAGGTCTAAACCAGGTCTAAACCAGAACTAAACCAGGTCTAAACCAGAACTAAACCAGGTCTAAACCAACTAACCAGGACTAAACTAAACCAGAACTAAACCAGGACTAAACCGGGACTAAACCAGGTCTAAACCAGGGTCTAAACCAGGACTAAACCAGGTCTAAACCAGAGCTAAACCAGGGCCTAATTTCTTTCCATAATTAGGCCCTACGTTCCCACATTTTGTATCAGATTTTATCCCCGTTTCTCCCAGTTTGGTCGTCAGTTACACCAAACTTATTCTTCTGCAGCAGTTGAATAAACCGTCTTCACAGCAGCTGGACGCTGTGTGCCAGAACTGTGTAAATATTCTCCAGCAGCTTCATAAATCTGCCCCATCACCAAATCTTCAACCAACAAACAGTGTCGGGAAGGTGACTTTTAAAATGTAATCCCCTACAGATTACAGATTACACACCCCAAAATGTAGTTTGTAACAGAATCCATTAAATTACTTAAAGTGAGTAATGTAATCTGATTACTTTGGATTACTTGATTTGCTGTAGAGAAACAAAGACGAGGAAATCTTCACATAAGAAGTTTTATCTGCTAAAAGAAAATAAAAAATCCCAAAACTTTACTGAACCAAATAAAAAAAATATTATTGATAGAAAAAGAGAAGAAACACGTCCACCAGAGCAGGATTTAGTCCTTAGACCTGGTTTAGACCTGGTTTAGACCTGGTTTAGACCTGGTTTAGACCTGGTTTTAGACCTGGTTTTAGACCTGGTTTAGACCTGGTTTTAGACCTGGTTTTAGACCTGGTTTAGACCTGGTTTTAGACCTGGTTTAGACCTGGTTTAGACCTGGTTTTAGACCTGGTTTAGACCTGGTTTTAGACCTGGTTTAGACCTGGTTTAGACCTGGTTTTAGACCTGGTTTAGACCTGGTTTTAGACCTGGTTTTAGACCTAGTTTAGACCTGGTTTAGACCTGGTTTAGACCTGGTTTTAGACCTGGTTTAGACCTGGTTTTAGACCTGGTTTTAGACCTAGTTTAGACCTGGTTTAGACTTGGTTTAGACCTGGTTTAGACCTGGTTTAGATGTGGTTTAGACTATAGCCCAAAATGTGAAAGCAGGAAAATCCCGCCGTGTAATCCACTTATTTCAACAAAGTAACTGTAATCCAATTACCACTCACTGAAACAGTAACTGTAACTGAATACAGTTACTCATCATTTGTACTCTGATTACATAACTCATGTACATGTAATCTGTTACTCCTCAACACTGCCAACAAACTCCACAAAGGACAAACATTCTAAACATGAACAATTTATCCACAACTATCAAGAGAAGAAAGACCAAAACTTAAAGGAAACAACGACGACGCTTTAGTGACACAGTCGACTAAACTAACGTGTGGATCACAAGTGTCAAACTCAAACTCACAGAGGCCAACATTAAAACCTGGAACTAAGTCGTGGGCCAAACTGAATATTTACTGAACAATTTCAACAGCATCTGCATGTTTTCTCTTCTTTCCAGATCTGTAATATTAAACCTTTTTTTTTTTTTAACAATTTAACAACCATCACGGACCAAATTTGGACCCCGGGCCTGAGTTTGATGTGTCTGGTGTGGAGTGACTGTTAGTTTTATGTTTATTATATATTCTTTTTTCCATAATCATTAATCATATTACAACGATTTAACACAGAAATGATGCATAACACTAAAGTTATTCCCGGAGGAGCTGGAGGAAGTGTCTGGGGTGAGGGAAGTCTGGGAGTCCCGTGCTTAGACCCAGCCCGGATAAGAAGAAGAAAATGGATGGATGGACTAAAGTTATTCTACGAAAAGGTTTAGGCTGAAGTTTGAACACTTTGGATCCTTTTGCCAAATCTGAGAAACAGTGTGGTGCTTTGAGAGACTTTGACAAACCTGTGAAGCTCGTACCAAGTGCAGTAGTAATAGTAGTAGTAGTAGTAGTAATAGTAGTAGTAGTATTCGTAGTAGTAAAATATGCACAATAAACAAAACTCCAGTTAAAGTCGTCCTGACCAAGTCCGGCTCATGATCTGGAGGCGGGTTCCTGCTTCAGATCTGAAATAAAACCTCTGTTCACACAAACTGAGGTCTGAAAAATAGAATTTTACTGCCTCTACTTGGATTTCTACTACACATGTGTGAATATTCTAAGTAGTGATACTTTCAGTACTGTTGTAATTTACACTCATAACATCACCCATCAATAAAACGGACAATTCAGAAGTAAAGAATCAAATGTTTTGGACAACAATCTGATGTGAACTGTAGTGTTTTTGCTTCAAGTTATAATGTGTGTAAGATTGTAATTAAAAGAAGGAAATTGTGGATGTAGATATGAATTATTCATATTTGGGATCAGAATCGTCTCTGCTTGGTGATTCTGCTTGTGGGAACATGATTTTGTGTAACAAAAAGCTAAAGACAGAGGAGAGCACAACTAAAGCACTGAAAACTACAAAAGGCCTGAGTCCTGATGTTTACAGATAAATGCTCTCAAGGACTCAAGGACTCAAGGACTCCCCCCCCCCCCGCCGCATTTAGAGTCAAATCTTTTACTAATTCATTAAAGAAAATGTAACAAATGGCACAGTGATAGTTTAAAAATAAAATTATAAATTTATTTGAACATTTTACTCGTACAAAAAGCCTCAGTTGAAAAGCTCATGTGGTCAAAGTGTTTAAAAAGGCAAGTGAGGTAAAGGCGGCAGCTCCATGTGAACGCTTCACTCTGACAGTGTCTTTTGGCCCCTGCTGGTTCCTGTAGCCCAGAGTCAGTCTGGTGTCAGTCTGGTGTCAGTCTGGTGTCAGTCTGGTGTCAGTCTGGTGTCAGTCTGGTGTCAGTCTGGGGCCTCAGGGGCCAGAGTCCAGTGCCAGTGCCACACAGTGATGACGGTCCAGTCTGGAGAGGCCCCTCGAGTCAGCTCTCGACGGAACCTGAAACAAACAAACAAACAAACAAAAACATATTATATTTCATGTTTTCTTAAACCAGGTTTCTCCAACCTGTAGCTCTGCAGCTTCTTCCAAGGAGCTCGCCAAGGGATTTCTGAATTACACGTATTCGTGCTGAATATGTAAAATTCCATCCATTCATCCATTTTCGTCCGCTTATCCGGGGCCGGGTCGCGGGGGCAGCAGCCTAAGCAGGGACTCCCAGACTTCCCTCACCCCAGACACGTCCTCCAGCTCCTCCGGGGGACCCCCGAGGTGTTCCCAGGCCAGCTGAGAGACATAGTCCTTCCAGTGTGTCCTGGGTCTTCCCCGGGGCCTCCTCCTGGTGGGACATGTCCGGAACACCTCCCGAGGGAGGTGCCCAGGAGGCATCAGAACAGATGCCCGAGCCTCAACTGGCTCCTCTCAACGTGGAGGAGCAGCGGCTCTACTCCGAGCTCCTCCCGTGTGACTGAGCTCCTCACTCTATCTCTAAGGGAGACGCCCAGACACCCTGCGGAGGAAACTCATTTCGACCACTTGTATCTGCGATCTCGTCCTTTCGGTCACCACTCAGAGCTCATGACCAGAGGTGAGGGGAGGAACGAAGACTGACCGGTAAATCGAGAGCTTCGCCTTTTGACTCAGCTCCTCTTCACCACAACGGTCCGATACAGCGACCGCATCACTGCCGACGCTGCACCGATCCACCTGTCAATCTCACGCTCCATCCTCCCCTCACTCCAGAACAAGACCCCGAGATACTTGAACTCCTCCACTTGAGGCAGAGACTCCCCACCCGCCCGGAGAGGGTAAACCACCTTTTTCCGGTCGAGAACCACGACCTCAGACTTAGAAGAGCTGATCCTCTGATTCTCTGATTCTTGAATATGTAAAATTTTATAAGTTAAATGCCTTTTACCATTGTACATGTGTCATTTTGATGCTTAACATTGAGAACAAATAAATGGATAATGGTTTATGTTTTATAGGCATCGAACTCAGACCACATTTAAAAATCAAAAACTGGGAGACCCCTGGTTTGTGGTGGTTGGTAATAATGAGTGGACACATGTGGCTTATAGACAAGTGCAGCCTGTATATGTTCATGTTAAAATTGAGTTAAAATTTTATTGATGCTGCTTATATTCAGGTGCGCTCAGTAATCCAGAAATTAAGGTAATTCATTTTATTATTTATTTATTTCAACATATTTAAAATAATTTGTATGAAAAAATACTTTGAATACTTCAGTAATTGTTTATATCAAATATTTTAGTATTTAAAGTTACAGTATGTGTTTTTCTGGAGGTGATTCCATGGAAAGTGAAAGTTAAAATCATACATCAGTGAATAAATGTGTGAAAAATCCCTCAGTCGTCACAGTAGAATCCATGGAGTTCCATCAGTAAATAAAGTTAAACTAGTGTTATTCAGTCTGTGTGTGATACGTACTCGTAAACTGCGGTTGCCACTTTGGTCGTCTGGCGTCCGTCTTCACCGGGGGCCACCCTGAACACCCTGGTGGCCTCGGGGTCCTCGGGCCCCTCCAGCGCCGTCAGGAACCAGAAGCGCATCGTGATGGAGCAGAACTTCCTCCCTGACGCAGACACAATGTTCAGAACGTTCAAAACCACGTGTTTCTCTCTGACAGAGTTCAGACTCTTTCAAATGTACAATTCAAGCTCCGTCTGAACACCTGCAGGGTTTTTACAGCACGTTTACACTCGAGCGCCTCCAGTGCTCCTGCCCGACAAATCCAGACTGCTCTTCCTGTATTTTTAAAATCATATCAGTCTGGTCACGCCGCCTCTGTTGATTCATTTATTTCAGTGAAACAAAAGAAGCTCATTGGTCACCATCATTTACAAACTAAATCACATTTCTCTCACCTCAGATTTTCAGTCCCTGGTGACCTCATTTCTTTATTTCTCATAATCAGCCATATTTTACATTCAGTGCTCAGCTTAAATGAAGTACACCCCTTCGAAAATAAATATATTACCGTATTTTCCGGGCTATTAGACGCGCTCTTAAGCCTCCAACCGCATCAAAAAACGACTGCGCGCCACAATCCAGAGCGCCCCATACATGAATCCACTCGAGTGTCCCATTACGACTTCAGTAAACTACAAAGCCGCAACACACACACACGGAGCAGACAGCCACAGACACACTCATCACTCCACGCCGACGAGGAACGGAACGGAGGAACGAACCGAAAAAGCGAGCGCGACGTGCCGCTTCTAGACACGACTGAACAACTGAGTCACTGCGAACGGATAACGACTGTTTCCTGTTTACGTGACTTCTGTGACTGCGATGTCGAACTTTTGCACTGCAAACGGACTGAACCAGGACTGATCCAGGTTTGGGACCAGACCGGGACCAGATCGGGACCAGACCGGAGCTCGAAGCTGAGGCTTGGACTCCGCAGAGGCTCGGAGTCAAAGCTCGCAGTCCGCTCTGGTCCCGGTCTGGTCCCGGTCTGGTCCCGGTCTGGTCCCGGTCTGGTCCCAAACCTGGATCAGTCCTGGTTCAGTCCGTATGCGGTTCAAAAGTTTCATCATGTAAACGGGAAACAGTCGTTATCCGTTTTTTCCATTCTTCATTTAAACACAAAATTGAAAACTGAAAAAATGAATCATTATCTGTTTTTTCATTTTGGTTTTGGAGACAAATAATGAAGAAAATCGTTGTTTTTTCATTTTCTTATTTTTGGTTTTATATTGAAAAATGAATGAACGAATGATACACAGATTAATCAGTAATGGAAGAGTTGTATGATACTGTGTATGAATTATTTTGGAAGGAAAGACTTACAATGTCATTGAGACTTCAAAAGGAAAAATTTCATGTGTTTTGGCAGAAGTGGATCCAATATATAACAGTTTGAGACCCGGTTTTGTGTGAATTAGTTTTCTAACAGAAAGGAAGTAAGGAGAGGAGACAAGGTTTTAAAACATGTTTTCACTTGCCCTTTTGTTTTTTGGTTCTTTTGTGTATTTATTAACTCCTGTGTTGATATTTAAGAAGGGAGAAAAAAAAAAAGTCATGTCAAGTAACATAGATTGTGTTTGTGCAAAAAGTGCTCTATTTTTCAACAATTTGTGCTTCCAATGTAATTGACTTGTACAAATCCATTAATATAAAAAATAAAAAGAATAAACTGAGCTCACCGTATTGGTCAAAGACGACGGTGACGTCCTCCGGCAGCAGGAAGATGATGTCATCAGTGAGGACGGGGAGCTGTAGTTTCTGAGCGCGGGACAGAGCCTTGGTCCTGGTCTCCACGTACTCCATCATCTGCACACACACACAAAATCAGGCTAACAACACAAACACAGGAGAAACACACAACATCATGAAGTCATTTCTCTCACTCCTCTGTGTCTTTTATTTATTTTATTTATTGTTTATGTATTTTATTGGTTTTACTTATTTATTGCTATTCTGCGATTTCGCTCCTATTTTATTTTACTATTTTTATTATTTTAAGACTAGTATGATTATTTTAGTAGTTTATTTTATCATTTTATTATTGTTGTTATTATGTGTTTGTGCAGCACTTTGGAAACTGTTTGTTTGTGAAATGAGCGACAGAAATAAAGTGGACTGGATTGAAAATCAGTCATTACGTTATCAAATTCCCATCTTTAGCCTGTAGTATAATAACTTTATATATATATAAGACAGTATTAACACTTTACCTCATCAGAGACGAGCCCCCTTGAGTCTGTGGAACTGCCCCGTGGACATCAGGTGAGACACTTGGACCAGCGCCTGGGACAAGGACAAAACGAGTCAACAACACGAGGAAAACTAAAAGCTTACAGGGTCATTTTAATAAAACTCTCTGAGGTTCATGATGTTTAAGATTTAGTTAAAAATTGCATAATTCTCTTCACACTTTGGACTTTTTTAGGTTTAAAATTTTACTTCTGGTTGGAAATCATGACGTCACAAAGCAGGAGTTTACAAGTTAACAGCTCCTTTTGTTTTGAGATTCAAGAAAACTCACGCACTCCTGTTTTTTCTTTTATTGATACACGTTTTGTTTGAACTGAATCGAACCGAAGCGTTGAGTTTTCTTGACGCACCTGTCGCCCTGTCAGGTGAACAAAGTCTACACAGAAAAAGAATTCCAGGACAGAAATGAACCAGGCTGATTCTAGTGGAGATTCATGGAGTTTAAAACCACAGTGAAGCACTCGAGTGTCACCACGTGACATCACAAAGTGGAACGGTGTGTTTTTGGTTTGAGAGAAACCCAGATCTGCAGGGTTTGTGTGTTAAACGTGTGTGAATGAAACAAAACACAACTCCAGGTCTGTAGGAAATAACATAAGAGCACTTTAAAACTAAAATATTCTCTTCTTGTAGTAATTGGAGCATTCACTATTATTTATTTTCATAGATTATTATTGTGATTGATCCAGGTTTTATTTGCCTGTGACCTTGTTATTAATCAGTGTTGGGGAGTAACAGATTACATGTACCGGAGTTAAGTAATCAGAATACAAATTATGAGTAACTGTATTCAGTTACAGTTACTGTTTCAATGAGTGGTAATTGGATTACAGTTACTTTGTTGAAATAAATGGATTACACAGAGGTTTTCATATCCCTCTTTTTTTTTCTTTTTTTTTTCGGTAATTCCACTCATTGCCGTAGACTAAACCAGGACTAAACCAGGACTAAACCAGGACTAAACCAGGTCTAAACCAGGACTAAACCAGGACTAAACCAGGACTAAACCAGGTCTAAACCAGGACTAAACCAGGACTAAACCAGGTCCAAACCAGGACTAAAACAGGATTTAACAGGACTAAATCCTGCTGTGTGGACGTGTTTCTTCGTCTTTTATCAATAATATTTTTAATTTGGTTCAGTAAAAGTCTGGACTTTTTATTTTCTTTTATCAGACAAAACTTCTTATGTGAAGATTTCCTCGTCTTTGTTTCTCTACAGCAAATCAAGTAATCCAAAGTATTCAGATTACATTACTCACTTTAAGTAATTTAATGGATTCTGTTACAAACTACATTTTGGTGTGTGTAATCTGTAATCTGTAGGGGATTACATTTTAAAAGTCACCTTCCCAACACTTATTAATGAATTAATTCATTTGTTTGAGCAGGTACAACAAAATTCAAAAACAATAACCAAAACAGTGATATGAACATGAACATATTTGTGCTCAAAAGGAGGAGGATGAAGTTTATAAAACTAATGGAGTCCTGCCCCAACTGTTTTACATAATCACGTGGTTCACTTGTTTGTTGTTGTTGTTATTAATCATGTTGTACTTGTAGACAAATGGGTCAAACGCAGAGACACACCCCGCACAAGTGCCCCTGGGTCTGGCCCCTGGGTCTGGCCCCTGGGTCTGGCCCCTGGGTCTGGCCCCTGGGTCTGGCCCCTGGGTCTGGCCCTTGGGTCTGGCCCCTGGCCCCTGGGTCTGGCCCCTGGGTCTGGCCCCTCTCACCTGTTTGGCCCCTGAGTTAAACTCCTCCGAGGCCAGGTCCAGCTCGAACAGCAGCTTGATGAGGAGGATGATGAACCTGCAGCGGACCCAGGTGATGGGGTCCGCGCTGCCCACCACGGACACGGAGGACAGGTCCCTCTCCGGGCCGGAGCACAGCGCCCTGGAGGAGGTGTTCCCGGCGGAGAGCGGCCCCCAGCCGGGCTTCGCGCACAGCCTCAGCCCCCCCGCTCCGGCCGCGCTCAGGCCCGCGCTCCAGCTCCTCCGCCGGGCACAGTGAGCTCCGGAGCGGGCCGGGGAGAGCTGCAGCCCGGTCAGGCCCCGCAGGCTCCGCAGGCTCCGGGCCCGGTGCATGGAGCCCCGCACAGAGGCGCTGAGATGCGGCTGCGGACACTCACGTCCCCGCGCCGCGCGTCCCTGCAGAGGTCCTTCAGACTCCCTTATGCAACTCACCCCATCATGTACCCACAATGCCCCGCGCCAGGACGTAAACACCGCGCACTTCCGCCGGTGGGACGATGGGAAATGTAGTTCAGACGTTTGACGTTGCAAAACAGCGCACTCATTATTTTATTTATTTATTTATTTTTAATTACTTTTTTGTGCACATAAATCAGATGTCACAGAAAGAAAAAATAAATAAATAGTGTATATTTTTAATGCCCATATTGGTTTGTCAAAGTCTGAGCCCGTCAAATCTCAGAAGCTCAGAGGTCTGGTCTGGGTCTGGACTTGGATGGAGACACTGGGAAAATCAGGAGCCACAGGAGGCTGTGTCCTTAGGCAAGACACTTCACTCACATTGCCTAATATGAAAGTGGTGTGTGTGAGTGATGGTGGTGCTGGGAGGGGCTGATGGCGCAGGTCAGCAGCCCCGGTCTGCCAGTCCAGAGGCACTGTCCCCGACCGCCACACGATGTTGAAGAGGCGTGTCAACCAAGACCCACAACATCCAGAGACTTAAGGTACTCAGGATGGACCTCATCCAGCCATGGGCTTTATATTATGAATAGGATTTTTTTTTGATGGACAAAATAGCAAAAAAAAAAAAAAAAAATCAGGATCATGTAGATCGGGTTCATACAAACATTTTAAGACCAAAATGTCAAGGCTCACTGCAGCAGGTACAGAGAGACGAGCCACAAGATCCTAATGTAAGTCCACTGGAGCCAGAGTCAGAAGGAGCCGGAAGAGCCTCCTGGAGAACTTCCTGTTTGGCACACGGCGGCTCCAGCGTTAGATCTGTCCACTCATATATACAGTCTATGGTTGTATGAAAGTGATGATGATAATGATGATGTATAGAAAATGTCTCATAAAAAAGTTGTGTAATCATATTGTGTCTAAATGTGTTTGTTTACATCCAACATCCAAATTTTATGTGAGCTACTTTTAAACTGTTTGAGTTTTCTGACCAGCTGCATGTGATGTTTATAATTTGTTTTACCCATATTGTTGATGTATTTCAGCAGGATAAAAAAAAAAAAAAAAACATGTTTTTGGAGGAACATGGAGTATTACATGTGAATATTACAGTGAAAATACAAGAAAACAACCAAACTGGGTCATTTTTGACCCACTTATTCATCTAAGGGTTAATGTGGGTAGGTCTTACAGGTTTGTAACTAGCACCATTTGATTCCCTGACCCTGAAATGGTCATGAGCTCTGGGTAGTGACCGAAAGGACGAGATCGCGGATACAAGCGCTCGAAATGAGTTTCCTCCGCAGGGTGTCTGGGCGTCTCCCTTAGAGACAGAGTGAGGAGCTCAGTCACACGGGAGGAGCTCAGAGTAGAGCCGCTGCTCCTCCACATCGAGAGGAGCCAGTTGAGGCTCGGGCATCTGTTCCGGATGCCTCCTGGGCACCTCCCTCGGGAGGTGTTCCGGGCATGTCCCGCCGGGAGGAGGCCCCGGGGAAGACCCAGGACACGCTGGAGGGACTATGTCTCTCGGCTGGCCTGGGAACACCTCGGGGTCCCCCCGGAGGAGCTGGAGGACGTGTCTGGGGTGAAGGAAGTCTGGGAGTCCCTGCTTAGGCTGCTCCCCCCGCGACCCGGCCCCGGATAAGCGGACGAAAATGGATGGATGGATGGATGAAAATGTGGGTTTAGCTGTTAAAATCAACATTTCAACTTATTCAGAGGCTGAGATATTCCAAAAAGGGTTTTTTGGCGGCCATTTTTTAAAAAATCCAATATGGCCGCCATAAAGACATGTGGGCAAATGCAAACATTGATTTTCTGACTCCATTTACTATAACCTTTCCAAAAATATATAGGTTAGCAAATCCCCCAAAACTTCCCAATAAGGTCAAAAAATTAAATTACAATAAGGAACCGGACTAATTCCACAAACTCTGACTCAATGTGATCTTAAAATGAGGAAGTTGTTTTTGGCGCCACATGTACAAATATGGAACAGATTTACAGTCTTTGTTCAGTTGGTTTTAAGAGCAGCAGAGATGGAGACAAAGAACTTGATTATGACAATTACTCTGGGCCACCAACTTGGAGACACAATAGTGGGTCTTTAATACCTATTTAATTTTAATTGTATTATTTTTGTAGTTTATTTTATCATTTTATTGTAGTTATTATGTGTTTGTGCAGCACTTCGGAAACTCTTTGTTTGTGAAATGAGCGACAGAAATAAAGTGGACTGGATTGAAAATCAGTCATTAATTCTCCCGAAAATCGATTAAGAAAATGTTATCGAATGCCCATCTTTAGCCTGTAGTATAATAACTTATATATATATAAGACAGTATTAACACTTTACCTCATCAGAGACGAGCCCCTTGAGTCTGTGGAACTGCCCCGTGGACATCAGGTGAGACACTTGGACCAGCGCCTGGGACAAGGACAAAACGAGTCAACAACACGAGGAAAACTAAAAGCTTACAGGGTCATTTTAATAAAACTCTCTGAGGTTCATGATGTTTAAGATTTAGTTAAAAATTGCATAATTCTCTTCACACTTTGGACTTTTTTTAGGTTTAAAATTTTACTTCTGGTTGGAAATCATGACGTCACAAAGCAGGAGTTTACAAGTTAACAGCTCCTTTTGTTTTGAGATTCAAGAAAACTCACGCACTCCTGTTTTTTCTTTTATTGATACACGTTTTGTTTGAACTGAATCGAACCGAAGCGTTGAGTTTTCTTGACGCACCTGTCGCCCTGTCAGGTGAACAGAGTCTACACAGAAAAAGAATTCCAGGGCAGAAATGAACCAGGCTGATTCTAGTGGAGATTCATGGAGTTTAAAAACACAGTGAAGCACTCGAGTGTCACCACGTGACATCACAAAGTGGAACGGTGTGTTTTTGGTTTGAGGGAAACCCAGATCTGCAGGGTTTGTGTGTTAAACGTGTGTGAATGAAACAAAACACAACTCCAGGTCTGTAGGAAATAACATAAGAGCACTTTAAAACTAAAATATTCTCTTCTTGTAGTAATTGGAGCATTCACTATTATTTATTTTCAAAGATTATTATTGTGATTGATCCAGGTTTTATTTGCCTGTGACCTTGTTATTAATCACAAAACTTCTTATGTGAAGATTTCCTCGTCTTTGTTTCTCTACAGCAAATCAAGTAATCCAAAGTATTCAGATTACATTACTCACTTTAAGTAATTTAATGGATTCTGTTACAAACTACATTTTGGTGTGTGTAATCTGTAATCTTTAGGGGATTACATTTTAAAAGTCACCTTCCCAACACTTATTAATGAATTAATTCATTTGTTTGAGTCAGGTACAACAAAATTCAAAAACAATAACCAAAACAGTGATATGTACATGAACATATTTGGGACCTGGTGCTCAAAAGGAGGAGGATGAAGTTTATAAAACTAATGGAGTCCTGCCCCAACTGTTTTACATAATCACGTGGTTCACTTGTTTGTTGTTGTTGTTATTAATCATGTTGTACTTGTAGACAAATGGGTCAAACGCAGAGACACACCCGCACAAGTGACCCTGGGTCTGGCCCCTGGGTCTGGCCCCTGGGTCTGGCCCCTGGGTCTGGCCCCTGGGTCTGGCCCCTGGGTCAGGTCCACCTCGAACAGCAGCTTGATGAGGAGGATGATGAACCTGCAGCGGCACTATAATAATAAAATTATAGTTATTATTGATAATGATGGCAATAATAATAAAAAATATTAAATATTAAATGATAAAAATAACACTATATATATATATATATATATATATATATGATACAAACTATAAATATTAATAAATTATTATTAATTTTATTATTAATAAATTATTGGTAACAGTAATAATGGAAACATTATGGTTATGATGTTTTTGTTTTTGTTGTTTTTTTTTGTCTGTACCATGTCCTGTCTTTGTGCACCTGTTTTGTCTGCCTCCAATTTACTCCAGTCTTGCTATTGGTTGATGTGTTCTACTTGAAGGCCACACCCAGGCTTTGTTTTTAATTAAGCCCTGATGAAGACCACTTAAGGTCGAAACATGTTGGCTTTGGCCATTCAAATAAAGGCCTTTTAATTATATTTTTCCTCGTGCGATGTGTTAACTTTTTCTACTCTTTTGGAGTGTCTGGAATCTGTTGTGTCTTGATATCCACAATGACTTGGTGGAAACTCCTGGGCCATTCACAGCAGAAAAGATGAAAACCTCCAAGAGTCTGGATGTGTTGTTGAACTTGTTGGAGTCCACGGTTTGTTAGGATCTTCTACGTTTGCTCTGCGGATGTTTGAAAGTCGTTTAATTCACCGTTAGCGGTTCTTTTCACTCGGAATATGAAAAAGACATTTTCCTTCTTCCGTGTTCCTATTTGTGCATCCGATAATGCAGCAGGAATTTACCATTATCAGGGATAAATACACGAGGTTACGCACTGTGTTTGACGCTACTGTGTTTCTTGCCTCTGACCAAAATATTTCCCAGCAGCAACGCGGGCTTTTAATAACAATGACGTCAGCTGAAACTCGCCTACACTTTCTCTACAACTCTGAACAAAATTATTGGTGCAAAAGTGTTTTGTTCGAATTGCAACTCATTCTTTGCCACTAACATCATCTGCTCATTTATTTACCAAACTTAACATTTTTAATATTTATGGGATTAATATTTATCAAATTTGTATTTTTATGTATAAAATTCTTTATAATTCAACAACGATCCCCGAACATTTCACATTTTATTTTAAAACCAATGCAGAGATTCACACATACAAAACTCGTCAAATTCACATCTGGTCAGTGACGCAGATCAGAGGCGTTGTTTAAAAATAGTTTGAGGAAATGTTTGATATTTCGTGCTAATGTTTGATCATCTTTCAATTGTGGATGTTTCATTGTGTTTTAATCTATGTTTGAATCAAAAGAATTTAATCCATGGTGTTTAAATGTCATTTATATATATATATATATATATATATATATATATATATATATATATATATATATATATATATATATACATATATTACATTTTTTTATGCAATGTAAAAATTTTTATGTATTCATAAGGTGGAGGCTTTAATATTTCGCCCGATTGGGTTTTTTGCCTCCTTCTTGCACCGACTTTTTATCTAGTGTGTTTCTTTTTATTGTCATGTTATATGTGCAAAATAAATAAATAAACAAATAAATAAAACAGCACACTCATTATTTAATTAATTTATTTATTTGTAATTACATAAATCAGATGTCACAGAAAGAAAAAATAAGTAAATAATATATATTTTTAAAGGCCACACTGGTTTGTCAAAGTGTGATCCCGTCTGTGAGGTCTGGTCTGGGTCTGGTCTGGGTTTGGGTCTGGACTTGGATGGAGCCACAGGAGGCACCAGTCGTAAAAAGTCGTTGTGTACTTAGGCAAGACACTTCGCCCTCATTGCCTAATATGAAAGTGTTCGTCAGTCTGTCCCAGGGCAGCTGTGGCTACAATAGTATTTTACCACCACCGGGTCTGGAGTGACTGAATAATGATCTGTAAAGCAATAATGCAACATGACCATCTTCCCTTTCCCCAGATTCTGATCAAATATTAAAGTTCTGCCTCCCATCAAAGTCTGAGGAATCAAATGGCAGCGGTTTAGGGAATGACATTTGTTAAATATAAGTTTTATACCATATTGTGGAGCCATTGGTACAATTTGAAACATTTCCATGGAAACAAGCAGGACCAAATAAGAGTCAGGTTTGTGGAGATGCAAGCCTGGTCACAGTAAGGATGCAAAAAAACCCAAATCGATCCAGGTCAGTCCTTCAGCATCTTTAAACACCCCCAACGACGTGACAGCTTCATCAGTTTACAGATTATTGGATGTTTGATCAATCACGTTGCAGCACTGAGGTTTGAGCAGAGGTCAAAGGTGAAGCTCCCAAACAAACCAAAACAAACATGGAGACGCCGACAGACGCACCTCAAACTATTTTAGCGTCAATACAGCAGGACTTTTTAGTTTGAGAAAAACATGCAGAAGATCAGAGCTTTGTGCATTTGTGGACAGAGAAGATGTTTGTGCTTTTCTCTCAACTGGATTTAACTAAAGTTTGATTGAAATAGTCCTCAGTCCGGTTTTTGTAATGGCTTTAGTCAGTGCTGTAGTTTTGAGCAGGAAGTCACTGGATCTATTTCTATTATTAAATTTGACTAATTCCGCAAAATCAAAAAGTTCCTCATAATTCATAATGGAAATTTCTGAAAATCAACAAATTCAAGTTCATCCTCCCATGTTGCAGCTGTTTCCTTTTGTGCAAGTTTGAGCATTTCTAATCTCCTCAAGAAACTACATTAAAAGTGAAACATATAAAACATTTTAATACTTTGTTTACAAACCGCCCCAGAGCTGCAGGTCCTGGTCTGATGAAGCAAACAGGACAACATCATCTGCAAACAGCAGAGATGATCCTGTGTCCCCAAACTGGACGCCCTCTGGCCCCCGACTGCGCCTAGAAACTCTGTTCATAAAAACAATGAACAGAACCGGTGACAGGGGCGGCCCTGCCGGAGTCCAACATGCACCAGGAACATTTCTGACTTACTGACAATGAACACAGCTCCTGCTCCGGTCATACAGGGACCGGACAGACCTTAGCAAAGAGCCCTGAACCCCAGACTCCCAGAGCACCCCCCACAGGACACCACGAGGGACACGGTCGAACGCCTTCTCCAGATCCACAAAGCACATGTGGACTGGTTGGGCAAACTCCCATGAACCTCGAGCCTTGGTCCTGGCCTTCCACGGCCAGGACCAAAACCACACTGCTCCTCCTGAATCCGAGGTTCAACTATCAGCCGGATTCTCCTCTCTAGTCCCTGGCATAGACCGGGGAGGCTGAGGAGTGTGATTCCCCTGTAGTTGGAACACACACTCCAGTCCCCCTTCTTATACAGAGGGACTAACATCCCGGTCTGCCAGTCCAGAGGTACTGTCCCCGACCGCCACGCGATGTTGAAGAGACATGTCAGCCAAGACTCACAACATCCAGAGATACTCAGGATGGATCTCATCCACCCCAGAGCCACCAAGGAGCTTTAACCACCTCAGTGACTTCAGCCAGGATGATGAACGAGTCCACCTCCGAGTCCCCAGCCTCAGCTTCCTTCTAGGAAGACGTGACGGTGGGATTGAGGAGATCCTCAAAGTTTTCCTTTCAATGTCCGTTCGTTCTGATAATTTTGTCCTTCGAAGGAACTGCAATGAACCAGTGACTAAAGATTGTTGTGAGGGAAGTTTGGTGACGTTTTTAGCAATAACACTTTGATGCCGTACTGCAGGAACATTCCAGAAACACCAGTATCACCATAGAGACCAGCAGGTGGCAGACCCTCCTCCACATGTCACACAATACACCTTTAATATCTGGTGCTGCAGAGAGCACAGAAATACACTTCTGTGATTCCTCAAACTCTGACGCAACGTGTTAAAATGAGGAAGTTGTTTTTGGTGCCACATGTACAAATATGGAACAGATTTACAGTCTTTGTTCAGTTGGTTTGAAGAGTGGCAGAGATGTTGGGAGACAAAGAGCTTGATTTTGACAATTACTCTGGGCCACCAACTCGGAGTGACAATAGTGAGTCTTTAATACCTATTTAATTTTTTTTATTATTTTTTAAATTAGTTTTAATAAATATTTATTTTTTTATTTTTTCTAATTAGTTTTAATATGTATTTATTTTGTCAATTACCCAGGTTCCCCAACTTGGAGACACAACGGTGAGTTTTTAATGCATATTGAGCATCGGTGAAAATATCTGCTGTGGTTTCTGTAGTTACTATTTTATTATTTTACTTATAAGTATTTACTTATATAAGTATTTCAAATAGGCAAAATGTTTTACTTTTTCAAAGATGCACTATAACGTGTATGTGTTAAAGAGAACATGTGGGTCTGGTGTTGGTCTGGTCATGTTGTTTTTAACACTGGTGTGTGGTGTAAAACTTGAGTTGTGTGAGCAGGAGTCTGTTCTGGGAGACGGGTGAAGGTGGCAGTGTTGACTGTGGCTGTGCTCGTGTCTGTGGCTCTGATCATCACTGTTGCCGTCCTTTTCTGTGAGTCTGGAACTTTGACTTTATCTACTTTATTTATTTAAGAATAATTATAATGGATCTGTTTTATATAGCACGTTTCTGGACACTCAAAGACGCTTTACAGAGCATGATTCATTCACTCCACACTCAGCAGTGGTAGAAGCTATGATTGAACAGCTGCCCTGGGGCAGACATACTGAAGTGAGGCCATCAACCCCTCTGACCACCATCACTCACACACACATTAATAAATGCAACAATAACTTCATGGAGGAACAACACGATGTGCTCTGTGCTGTTCTACACTCTGTGTTAACACAGTGTGACCTGCTGCTCCTCGTTTCATCATTAAACTAATCTGACATCGTCTCTTCCAGTTCCGAGACGTTCATTGAGACTTCACTGTGACTTGGGCTGGGAGCTGAATGGACCCAACTGTTATTATTTTTCCACACTGAAGTTATCATGGAGCCAAAGCAGATGGCAATGTCAAAAAGCTTCTGGAGACCTGGTGAAGATCGAGAGCCGAGAGGAGCAGGTGAGGAGCACTTCTCCTCACATTATTATTCTTTATTCTGTGGCCCATCATGAATCTCATGTTTGTCCCTCAGATCTTCACATAAGTCTTGTTTCCACTGGCACAGTGAGTTTGGCCTTTTTAAAGACAGTACAGTAGGAGGTGTGTTTACCGTGAGGACATGTTTCAGCTGCAGATCATCTTTAAAACTGACGACAGCAGCTGAAACATGTCCTCAAGATAAACTGGTAAAGTAACACATGTCGGTCTCTTTAAACATGATCGTTTGTGCCGTTTGTTGTGACGCGTGAGCACCTGCACTGAAGGTGCTGCTGGTCCTCCAATGACTAACCCCGCCCCCTGCGAGGCGTCTCAAGTCCCAGAACCGTTTGGACGGTCATACCTCCAGTGGTCCACTTGAGACCCCTGAAACGCCCCATTCTGTGTCCATGGAAACAAGACTCTATTCTGGTCCAGTGAAGAAAAATGTTTGTGACTCTCTGCTCTGCCCGTGGAGACGAACTGTGGATTTGTGGTTTTAGAGGTTCCTGTTTGGTAAAGTGAGACATCTGATGTCAGAGGATGAAGAGAAGTTCTGGATCGGACTGACAGACTCTGAGACTGAGGGAGAGTGGAAGTGGGTCGATGGTTCTGCTCTGGACCCAAGGTGAGATGAAGCTACAGAAAAAAATATTTGTCGGTCTGTTGCTTTGTATTGTAAACAATCAGTATTGTAAATCCACACATGGTCGAGCTCCAGCAGTAACTCCAACTGTTCTGTTTGTGTTTCCATGTAGTTTGTCTTTTTGGCATAAACATGGGAACAATATTCAGCCAGACGACTGGAACTATTCGATATCGAAATTGTTTTATCCAGATGGAGAAGACTGTGGACGGATCGGGAAGAAAGCAGACATTGAGTTTGAGGAGAATTGTTGGTTTGATCAGCACTGTGGAACATCCAACAGATTCATCTGCGAGAAAACAGCATCTCCAGAAAGTCCATAGAAATGACACAGGAAGTATACAAATATATCTTTAAAGACGCACCATGTAACTTTTCTGTTGATGCTATTTCCTGATCTATATTATAAAGTCATTTCCTCATCACAAACAGATCTGGAGTTGTGTTTTTTTTTTCATTCACACAAACCCTGGATATTTAGGTCATGTTGTGATACAGAAAGTATTTCAGACCTGGAATTAAAAGGTAAAAAGGAGCTGAAAACTATCACTCATGACATCACAAGGTAGAACAGAGCATTTTGAATGTAGACAGATTAATAATAAAGGAATTAAAAGATGTGCATTTAAAATTAATCTCAATACATCAAAAATGAAATAATTAAAGAAAACACACAAAGATGAACTACTTCTGATTGAGTGCGTTTACATGCACATCAATAACCCGGTTATGATCGGGTTTTTTGAGTATCCCAGTTTCTTGATGGTGCATGTAAACACAGTAACCTGGTTTCAGTAACCCGGTTATGGCAGTATCCCGTTTATTACAAATCGGAACACTGTAGGGGAGTCAGCGTTTCAGGTTCATGCAGCTAAAACCTGGAACAGTCTGAACATGTGAGACAGACTCTTCTGTGACGCTGTTTAAATCCAGGCTCAAAACATTTCTGTTTAACTGTGCAAATAACTGAAAGGTTTTCATTCCGCACTTTTCTCTCCAATTTATGTCTTTTTTAATTTTAATATTATGATTTTAATGTATTTCTTATTCTGTAAAGCACTTTGAATTACTTTGTGTACGAATTGTGCTATACAAATAAACTTGCCTTGCCTTGTAGCTGGTTTATTCCGATAGTAACCGGGACACTGTGGCATGTAAACACAGTATCCCGGTTACTGCAACATAAAGTTGAGTCGCATGTGTCCAAAAGACAAACACTTTCCAGTCTTTTCACCGCAACAGTAGTGACATAAATAAATTGACCAACATAAATAAAGTGACCAAACGAGTGAAATGACTGTAAAATAAAGAGCTGCGCTAAACCTGCACACGTACAATCTGCACTCGTGTGACGCTGAAAAGCTAAAACATGAACTATCTCCTATACTGTACACGCACAGAACACACTCACCATCATTAGCGCCTTTTCTGTCACAAAAAGAACACACATAATCCACAGAGTCGTGTCATTTAGCGGCACAAGGAGCGAGCTGTTTTTATCACCGCTAACAGTTTATGAATAGCCAAGCGGTCTTAAGTTTCATTTCTGTAAAATGTAAACAAATGTGGCAAAGCTTATTTTTGAAGATTTACTTTGTGTATGAATTGTGCTGTACAAATAAACTTGCCTCGCCTTATACGGCCGATGACCAGTAGGTCGGACGGCCGTTCTGGACTTTCCCAGAACACACAGATTGCCAGTTCGCCCCTGAACATGTGTGAATGAAACAAAACGCAACTCCAGGTCTGTTTTTGACGAGGAAATTACATTCTAACGTGACTTAAAAGTAGCAAGAATCCATTTTGTGTTATATAATATTGATGGCATGTTTTTTATGTTAGTTGAATAACAAACAAGCTTCATGTAAGGAATAGGAGAAGAAGTCTGTTATTTCCTAAAATTACGTTAAGGAATGTTTATGGACCCCAATAGAGGCTTTGCACCGTCACGTGACCCTATAGCAACGGTACCTACGCTGCCATGACACTGGGCAACACTATGTCATTGACTTCAGCAGCGTCGGAGAAACATGGGCAGGTTTTGTTGTGTATTTGGTTGTTCTAGATGCTCTGAAAGGGATAAAATTAATCGTTTCTTCACTGTTTCTCTGGAAATGACGCATCAGGATGAAACAAGGGAATTATCGAAAAAAAGACACGGATTATAGCAGCAAAAATAAACCGCAAAGAGATTTCCAATGGTACCATCAAGACACCCAAAGTTTCATCAAGGTATTTTGTAACTTACGATAATGTCAGTATATTTTGTTTTTATAGTAATAAGTGAAAAGGTTATTATTTTATTTGTTCAAGTATTGAGAGGGGTCATAATATTGCAGTTATTGTTTTTGTATTTTATTTGTGAATATATTTGCCTTTTTTAGTTGTGTGACCTTTGCCTTACCCCCGAAGTAGAAAGAGAAAAAATAGTAGCGCGAAAAAGAGAGAAGGGGACAAAAGAGAGAAAACAGAGAGAGGTGTAAAGAAAAGGGACATCAAGATAAAAATATGCTGTTTTACTACTGCTGGTAACGTAAAGGCGAACACGGTAAATATAGTTTCTATTGTATATTTATTTAAGGGTGTTTATGAAAAGTTAAGTTATTTTTTGTCTGTTTTGTTTTAGTTTTCATGGTGTATTGGTGTGTTAATGAAGAGTGCTGAAAATAAATACCGACACACAATCATCAGTATGAAGCGTGAACTCCTTCCTCGCTAAGAAAACCAGGGTAGTTACATATTTGCTATTTAAATTATTTCATAGCTTATTTAAGGAAAGAAGCACATTTACTGAACTAAAATGTCATTAATTTATCCAGGAAAACCCGCACTAGTTTACGATTCAACGAACCCACACTGGGAACCTCGAAAGAATCGGCCATGAAAAGATCCCCGCGAACGTTAGAAAGATCCACTCACAAAAAGCATTTAATTCTAGAAGACATAGATGTGGATAAGCAAGACAATGAAGAAAACATGGGTCCTACCACGAGTGACATGTTTATATGTGCGCTGGAAGATACAGTTTCTACTGCCACTCACACTGCAAATGTTTTCTTTTTACATTTCAGTTCAGTAAATGTGCTTCTGTGAACATCTGCGGTCATGCTCCTCTCTGTACAGAGTCTGGACCCATCACTGTGCAATGAAAAGAACCCCTGAATATGCCTGATTAGTTTAGTTTAATGTTTTGGTTTAAGGATGAAAAAAATACCAAATCTGAACTGGACAATACATGCATCGCGAATTTCAGACTTCTGGTCATTGTGCAATTCATAATGGGAAGGATTTTCTGAAAATCAACAAATTCAAGTTCATCCTCCCATGTTGCAGCTGTTTCCTTTTGTGCAAGTTTGAGCATTTCTAATCTCCTCAAGAAACTACATTAAAAGTGAAACATATAAAACATATTAATACTTTGTTTAAAAGCCGCCCCAGAGCTGCAGGTCCTGGTCTAATGAAACCAACAGGACAACATCATCTGCAAACAGCAGAGATGATCCTGTGTCCCCAAACCGGACCCCCTCTGGCCCCTGACTGCGCCTAGAAACTCTGTCCATAAAAACAATGAACAGAACCGGTGACAGGGGCGGCCCTGCCGGAGTCCAACATGCACCAGGAACATTTCTGACTTACTGACAATGAACACAGCTCCTGCTCCGGTCATACAGGGACCGGACAGACCTTAGCAAAGAGCCCTGAACCCCAGACTCCCAGAGCACCCCCCACAGGACACCACGAGGGACACGGTCACACACCTCCAGATCCACAAAGCACATGTGGACTGGTTGGGCAAACTCCCATGAACCTCGAGCACCTGATGGAGAGTGTAGAGCTGGTCCAGTGTTCCATGACCAGGACAAAATCTACACTGCTCCTCCTGGATCTGAGGTTGAACTATCAGCCAGATTCTCCTCTCTAGTCCCTGGCATAGACCGGGGAGGCTGAGAGTAGTGTGATTCCCCTGTAGTTGGAACACACCCTCCGGTCCCCCTTTTATACAGAGGGACCACCACCCCGGTTTGCCAGTCCAGAAGTACTGTCCCCGACCGCCACGCGATGTTGAAGAGGCGTGTCAGCCAAGACCCACAACATCCGAGAGATACTCAGGATGGATCTCATCCACCCCAGAGCCACCAAGGAGCTTTAACCACCTCAGTGACTTCAGCCAGGATGATCCACCTCCGAGTCCCCAGCCTCTCGTGATGGTGGGATTGAGGAGATCCTCAAAGTTTTCCTTCTTCTTTAATTTTGTCCTATAAAGGAACTGCAATGAACCAGTGACTAAAGATTGTTGTGAGGGAAGTTCGGTACCATTTTTAGCAATAACACTTTGATGCCGTACTGCAGGAACATTCCAGAAACACCAGTATCACCATGGAGACCGGCAGGTGGCAGACCAAAATGTTGTCCATGTCTTTACTGTCATTGTCAGCATTTTTGTGCTTGACAGTGTTTATTTATTACACGACATAGTGATATGGCACCTGTTATAGGAGCGTCTGGAACAGCGAGCAGATCAAGTGGTTGAGCTGCGTTCATGCGCTGCAGTAAAGAGCAACGTTTGTTACTTCAAACGCCAGGTCTTGATGGGAACATGTGCGGGATACATTTGGATTATTTTTCAAAGGAGAAATAATACGCCACGATAAAGAAGGTTTAACGCGACAGTACAGCTCCAGCAGTTTTGTGTCTCTCTATGGGAGTGAATGAAGCGAGAGGAGGACACGCCCCCCATGCTTCCAGATGTGGCTCCACCTTTACCAGTTACGCTGATCGCCAGACAGTCCAGAACACCGACAGGAGACTCAGCGCTGCGTTGCGCAGCAGGCGTCAATGGGTTAAGAGAAAAAGCAAAACTTTACAAACTTCTAGAGCTTAAGTGATGCTAAAAATAGTCACAAGGTGGGGCCAGAAAAAAACATGCAGCACAAGAACCATCCTGATAAATCTGGTCCCCCACAACAAAGAAAGATGCACATCTAACCAAAGTGACAGACTACTCACAAATTCACAAGTTGAGCCAAGCGGCGACTCAACTTAAAGGTTGTATGGAGGATTTTTTTTGTTTCAAATTGTCAGTGATAGATTATAGATGCAGGAGCCTTGTAATTATGATGACCAAAAAAAGGAGAATAAAAATTCATCAACTCTGGACGTGGTGGGGCTAAACATTTGCCAATAGATAACGACACTGCCTCGTTATCTGTGAGCTGACAGGCTGTCAATCAAACTCCCTACGTTTCTAGTGTAACTGACTTGCCTGCGCCGCCGGTACGTGGTTTACGTACGACTGTCACGCAGTCCACAGACGCAAGACGCAGACGCAAGACGCACAGACGCTGTTTACTCCACCAATGCAACAGTTCTTAGCGGCTTTTTTGACCTATATCTTCCTCGCAGTTCGCACAAAGTTTGTTGCAATGACGACAAGAATCCAGGAGCAGTTCGCCGCAAAAGAAAGTCAGTTTTTGAGGTCGCTGAAAGAAGAAGACAAGGGGAAAAGCAGCGAAGCCAAACTAAGGTGATTCTTGAAGATTCATTCCAGCGATGGTGCGACTGAAGCAGACGAAGGGTCTAAAGACTGAACCACTGGTCCACAAATTACTCCTGGACAGGAAACTTCTGCTTATTATGAAAACGTACTTTATTTACAAGAGTTAGACAAACGTTTTTCAGGACACGAATGCGATATCCTATGTCTGAAAACGTAATTTTCAATGCAAAGAAAGAGTCCGCTTGCTGCTGCGTGTTGTAGTAGTAGCTTCATTCGCACTGAATCTTCACACACCCCTCTCTAGTTAGTTGTTTACAAGTCATGTGCAGCGATGAGGACTTGTTTTCTAGAAACAAACCTGTTTCTGGCGTAAGGAGGAGGAGGGAGGAGGCGTTTCTACGTAGGAGCTGTAGGGGGGGGGGGTGGTTTCACGTAGGAGCAACATTTGAAAAAGGACAAACAGTCGCTGGATTTCTTGTTCCTTGGAAAATCCTCGATACAACCTTTAACCAAGATCTCTCCCTCGTCGAAGTAACAAGTGGACACAACTGGACATAAATATCTTCACAAAAGCTACTTCTAGTGCTCAGGAATCAAAAGCAACACAGGCAACCAAATGTTAATGGACGATGAAAAACCAAAACCAAGTATGAGTAAACAACTTACATGACTAAAAGTTATAGCAACAGTGACTGATTGTGTTGTGGTTGAGCTCTGAAGGAGAAGTGACTTCTGACTAGAGGTGAGATCGGGCCTAAAAAATCCAGCCCGACCCGACCCGGCCCGCGGGTATTAAAACCCGACCCGGCCCGAGCCCGACCAATTAACTTGATTTGCAGGCCCGAGCCCGAAGCAAACCCGAAATGTCATATTTTATTTGTGACTCGGGAGGAGGAGCAGTGCTCAGCGTCGAGGTGCCAGTCTTTTTGCTCTCGTATGAAAGCAAAGCGCCACATTGACGACATTCAGCGAAGCCAACGCAAGTTTCTGTAGCATTTTCAGCAATCAATTTGAAGCTTTTCCAC
Source organism: Boleophthalmus pectinirostris (assembly GCF_026225935.1). Lineage (NCBI taxonomy): Eukaryota > Metazoa > Chordata > Actinopteri > Gobiiformes > Gobiidae > Boleophthalmus > Boleophthalmus pectinirostris. Next base: position 39,409,758 of record NW_026571447.1, read on the forward strand.
ACCTCACTCTTACCGGTGCGTGTTTGTCTTTTCAGTTCTCCTGCCTTTAGTTTAACTTCTTGCTCCTCCATATTGGGGACACCAGGTCAAAATAGATGCAGACTTGCGGAGGGGAAGATTATTAAATGAAGAGGAGGCGTTCACGTGCGCAGAGCTCTGGCTCTGCGGATCCTGTTTAGTAGTTAAATAGCAATTACATTACATTACTTCTCTGTTTTATCCATATTATTTATTTTATAACAAGTATTCCTTAGTTTAGTATCCACACATCGTTTTAGCATACATTTTATAAACATATATTTATTTGAAGCCCGAGCCCGACCCGACCCGAAGTAATGATTGACATTTTAGGCCCGACCCCGGGTCGGGTCGGGCTTGGGCTCGGTCTTAAGATCTTACCTCTACTTCTGACTCAGAGTGTCAAAAACAAAAGTGAAACATATAAAAGGTATTATTACTTTGTTTTTGTTTTTTTCGAATTTAGCTCTTTCCAAAAAAAAAAAAAAAAAAAAAAAAAAAGCAGGCTTAGGGTTAGCGTTAGTGTTTCTAGTGAACATCTGCGGTCATGCTCTTCTCTGTACACAGTATGGACTGATCATGGTGCGAAGAAAAGAGCCCCTGAATAAGCCTGATGGGTTTAGTTTAATGTTTTGGTTTAAGAATGAAAAAAATACCAAATCTGAACTGGACAATAAGCGAGTTTGAGCTGACGTCATTGTTATTAAAAGCCCGCGTTGCTGCTGGGAAATATTTTGGTCGGAGGCAAGAAACACGGTAGCGTCAAACACAGTGCATAACCTCGTGTATTTATCCCCGATAATGGTAAATTCCTGCTACATTTTCGGATGCACAAATAGAAGCACGGAAGAAGGAAAATGTCTTTTTCGTATTCTGAGTGAAAAGAACCACTAACGGTGAATTAAACGACTTTCAAACATCCACAGAGCAAACGTAGAAGATCCTAACAAACCGTGGACTCCAACAAGTTCAACAACACATCGAGACTCTTGGAGGTTTTCATCTTTTCTGCTGTGAATGGCCCAGGAGTTTCCACCAAGTCATTGTGGATATCGCCCAAGTGAATATTTGTCCAGGTAGTTGGTGATTCTGACCAGAAATTTGGTTTGGTCCAGGTTCTGTCGGGGTTGAAAAGGGTGATTTGTCGTCCGTCGATGTTTATGACCAATTTCTGGTCAAAAGGTCTTGGGTCCTCTGCCGTTATACTGGATAAATAACCGGGATCAATACCCTTTACGTGCTTTCTCGTTCCGTCCATCATGTTGAATTAGTGTTTCTTGCCGCCGACCAAAATAATTCCCAACATGCAACGCGTGGTTTTTGTCAACAATGAAACTCGCCTATTGCACAGGCCATGATCGTGAAGGAAAAGAAATGTTGGTTTGACAAAAAATGTGAGAGGAACACCATCTATAAACTGTGGAAATAGAAAGTACATTAAATAATAACTTTAAAGTGGGAGTAAAAATTGTATGTGTTTTTTACAAGTAAAAGTACAATATCATGTATTTATTGGATTCTTTACCATTGTACTTCAAACTATGTTCATTTACATCTTAGTCACTGCCCACTTTGGCACTTTTAGAGCTCGTTTGGCCAGAGTCTGTGGGTGGAAGTTTCGGTGGTTTCCTGTTTGTTCAGATCAGTTGTTTGTGGTAACTGGATGAACTTTGTTACTATTATATGTTGTAAAAATGTATATATGTCCTGTAAACCCTGATAATATTGTTTAATCTTCTTTAATAAAAAGTCAGGAAACCGATTGCCTCATTCTACTTTAGGAACAGGAGTTAAACATGAATAATACACACACACTTAATCACACAAGGCTCTCTGAAGTTCTGTTAACTCACATATTAGAAATGATAACTAAAAATATTTATGATGTTACTTTAAATATTTGAGGGAGTAACACTGGTTTTTCATGTAGGTTTGGTCAGTTGGACGTGTCTCTGCTGTGTCTGTTTGTTTGGAGACACACAAATCTGACACTTTACCTGGATGTGGATTTCTTCAAATAAAAACTATCAATTGCCTTTGTTTTTTTTTTTTTGGTTTTTTTTTTTCATTTACCCCAATCGACTAAACTTCTGTAGATATAAATGTATAAATGTATAAAGGAATGACCTGGTTTAGTTCTGGGGACCTGGTGTAGTCCTGGTTTAGTTCTGGGGACCTGGTGTAGTCCTGGTTTAGTTCTGGGGACCTGGTGTAGTCTTGGTTTAGTTCTGGGGACCTGGTGTAGTCCTGGTTTAGTTCTGGGGACCTGGTGTAGTCTTGGTTTAGTTCTGGGGACCTGGTGTAGTCCTGGTTTAGTTCTGGGACCTGGTGTAGTCCTGGTTTAGTTCTGGGGACCTGGTGTAGTCCTGGTTTAGTTCTGGGGACCTGGTTTAGTCCTGGTGTAGTCCTGGTTTAATCCTGGTTTAGTCCTGGTGTAGTCCTGGTTTAGTTCTGGGGACCTGGTGTAGTCTTGCTTTAGTTCTGGGACCTGGTGTAGTCCTGGTTTAGTTCTGGGACCTGGTGTAGTGCTGGTTTAATCCTGGTTTAGTCCTGGTTTAGACCTGGTGTAGTCCTGGTTTAGTTCTGGGGACCTGGTGTAGTCCTGGTTTAGTTTTGGGGACCTGGTTTAGTCCTGGTGTAGTCCTGGTTTAATCCTGGTTTAGTCCTGGTTTAGTCCTGGTTTAGTTCTGGGTACCTGGTTTAGTCCTGGTGTAGTCCTGGTTTAATCCTGGTTTAGTCCTGGTTTAGACCTGGTTTAGTTCTGGGGACCTGGTGTAGTCCTGGTTTAGTTCTGGGAACCTGGTGTAGTCCTGGTTTAATCCTGGGTTACAGCTGGTTCAGTCCTGGTTTAGTCCAGGATTAGGCCTGGTTTACTAATGGGTTAGGTCTGGTGGAGTCTTGGTTTAGTCCTGGTTTAGTCCTGGGTTAGGTCTGGTTTAGTCCTGGTTTAGTCTTGGTTTAGTCCTGGTTTAGTCCTGGGTTAGATCTGGTTCAGTCTGGTGTTAGTCCGGGGTTAGTCCAGGGTCAGCGGTTTCTAATTTTGTCCTACGAAGGAACCTGCAGTGAACCAGTGACTAAAGATTGTTGTGGGGGAAGTTTGGTGCCGTTTTTAGCATCAACACTTTCCATTCCAGAAACTCCAGTATCACCATGGAGACCGGCAGCTGGCAGACCCTCCTCCACATGTTACACAATACACCTTTAATATCAGATACTGCAGAGAGCACAGACATGCACTTCTGTGATTCCTCAAACTCTGACTCAACGTCTTCTTAAATGAGGAAGTTGTTTTTGGATTATGAATTATTTTTTAAAAGTCTGATCCTGAACCTCGCTCAGTCTGTGTTCAGTTGGTTTTAAGAGCAGCAGAGATGTGGGGAGACAAAGAGACTGTTTATGCCAATTACCCAGGGCCACCAACTCGGAGACACAACGGTGAGTTTTTAATGCATATTGAGCACTGGTGAAAATATCTGCAGTGGTTTCTGTAGTTACTATTTTATTATTTTACTTATGGGTCCGGTCAAGCTGTAACGGAGGGAAACAGGGGCAGATTTTTTACATTCAAATAATAATAATAATAATAATAATAATAATAATACATTTTATTTATATTGCACGTTACATAAAATACTCTCAAAGTGCTACCGGTAAAAACAATGAGCAAGCAGTGGATCAAGCTAAAACCATTGCAGGAATTAATAAGATAAAACAAGAATAAAATACAATTAACAAAAGGCTTTAGTAAAAAGGTACGTTTTAAGATTTTGTTTAAAAACAGAAATGTCTCTTATTCAGAAACTAGAGGGACTATTGAAATAAGTAAAGTATCAGAATGTAGGAAAGAGTTACACTCCAACAGGGTCAAGTTAAACCTGTGAGATTCTTTCAAGTTGTTGACAAAAAATTTAAAAAACTCATGTCGGTAACGGAGGGAATGAAATATGCAGCACTTTTTTTGGTTCAATAAATCCAAACAGTGATAACTCTTGGTTCTCACTTACATATCCTTAACAAACTGGTTTGAATATTTGCTTCATATAGTTTTCTACCATATGGTACAAGATTAGGTTGAAAAACCTCTGACTTTTTGACTCATGAGATTTTTTTATTAAGAAAGTTCATGGTAACGGAGGGAAAAGTAACGGAGGGAAAATTGTACAAACAAGTAGAAGGTGCAGGATTTTACATCATTTGTCGCTTTTTTCTTCTGAATACTTTAATATTACTTCAAAATGAAAGGAAACTATTTCTATAAAATGTCAGTCCTTCCAAGCAACATTTTTATCATTTTAAATACTTTTTTTTTTTTTTTTTTTTAATCCTGTCCCTTCATCAACAGTTCAAAGCTTAAATAACACAAGATATGATGAAATACATCCATTTATTTACATGATTTGCAGGATCTGTGAAATTTGGGAAATAATTTTTGTTCCATGTTTCATACATGGTCTGTTTAAAACGGATGGAACTTTAGAACCAAAAATGGTACAGAAAAAAGGTCAACAGTTTCATAAACTAGAGTACATATGTATCTGTTCAATACATTTTTATATCAGATGAATTAACTTGAATTTTTGGCCTTGTTGTTTACTTCTGTTTGACCGGGTCCTTATATTCCATGATTTTCAAATAGGCTAAATTTTTACTTTTCAAAGATCCATTATAACGTGTATGTGTTAAAGAGAACATGTGGGTCTGGTGTTGGTCTGGTCATGTTGTTTTTAACACTGGTGTGTGGTGTAAAACTTGAGTTGTGTGAGCAGGAGTCTGTTCTGGGAGACGGGTGAAGGTGGCAGTGTTGACTGTGGCTGTGCTCGTGTCTGTGGCTCTGATCATCACTGTTGTCGTCCTTTCCTGTGAGTCTGGAACTTTGACTTTATCTACTTTATTTATTTAAGAATTAGGGCCTGGCACGTTAACGCGTTAATTTTGTGTTAACTAATTAATTCATTATCACCGACAATTATTTTAACGCAGTTTTTATTATTTATTTATTTATTTAATGTTAAGTTTGACATCTTTTCTTTACACTTTTTTCTAACCACGTGAGATGCAACGTGTCCGAGCCTCTGTAGACCGCGGGCTCTGATTCACGGGTCTGAGGTGTCCAGTGTGGTCTTCGTTGCTGCGGTCTCACTTACGTAACGCTATCACAGAGTATTCGCGAAGGTCCAGAAGATTTGGTGATATGATTCCGCCCATAACTCAATGAAATAGGATTGGCTCAGACAACTGTCAATCTCAAACTTTGTTCCAGCCACCGAAGCTCCTGCAGGTGTTTGTTTAGTTCAGCGCTGCAGGGGGAGTCACTGATTTACCCAGATACCACTGGAAGAAAAACTGTGATTGGTCCATTTCCATTCCTTTATATTAACCCTTTGTTTCCAAAGAAATACCAGTTCAAGTTTATAACAATCATCTAGAAATTATTACTAGTGTTTTTTATTTACATCTTTATTACTCACTTAATAAAAAATATAGAAAAAATATATTAGTAAAAAAAAAAAATGCATTCAATATTTTTTCTTGAGCCTTCAGAAAACCTTGAAGACTCTGAGGGTTCAACTCTGAAAGAAAAGCTGTTTGTACAACAAATGTTTGGCTTTTTCATTTACATTTCCAATAAAAGTGCAGCTATACTCTACTTTTTAATTCATTAATTCGTTTTGCGTATTAAACGTTATTAATCACACCCGAACTCATGCGGTTAATATTTTTTATTTTTGCCCAGCCCTAATAAGAAAATCTACTTTTTATATATGAGAATAATAATAATAGTTCCGTTTTATAGAGCGCATTTCTAGGAACATCACAATGAGCTAGAAATGAACTGTTTTGGGACACAGTGTGTATCTGGTCAGTTAGTTTAACCCCCCAGGACTAAAGCCGAGGGGGCAGACAAACCTGAGGGACAAAAGACTCTGTGTCAAAAGGAGAAATTAAATTTGTCAACTGGACAAACGTTTATTTTGTTTCAATCCCTCTGCTTCTTCAGTTCAGTTCAGACGCTGGTGGACACTTCCTTGTGAAGATGGACCAACACAGACGAGAGAGCAACAGTGGACCTCAGTCTGCTGTTCATCTCCACCTAAAAGCTCCAGGACGCTCCTCTGAGGTCCTAAGGAGAGAGAACAAGAGAAGAGAGAAGAGAACAACAGGTGCAGCCAGATCAGGGCCAGAGGTGTGAAAGCTCTAATTATGATCCTGAATGATTCTGCTGATATGAGCCCACACTCAGTGCAGTTCAATAGGCCGAGCTAAACAACAGAAACTGTGAACAAGTAGAGTGTTAGTTTCAGAGTAGTTTCAGTGCAGTTAGCTCCTCCTTCAGGCAGATATAAGGAAGTGTCCACCAGCGTCTGACCAGAACTGAAGAAGCAGCAGAACTTTTGGCCATTTCCAATTTCTCTTTTGCTGTGGATTCTACCTTGAACGACTGAGGGATTCTTCACACTTCTACACTCTGTGTTAACACAGTGTGACCTGCTGCTCCTCGTTTCATCCTTAAACTAATCTGACATCGTCTCTTCCAGTTCCGAGACGTTCATTGAGACTTCACTGTGACGTGGACTGGGAGCTGAATGGAACAAACTGTTATTATTTTTCCACATTGAAGTTATCATGGAGCCAAAGCAGAAGACAATGTCAAAATGCTTCTGGAGACCTGGTGAAGATCGAGAGCCGAGAGGAGCAGGTGAGGAGCACTTCTCCTCACATTATTATTCTTTATTCTGTGGCCCATCATGAATCTCATGTTTGTCCCTCAGATCTTCACATAAGTCTTGTTTCCACTGGCACAGTGAGTTTGGCCTTTTTAAAGACAGTACAGTAGGAGGTGTGTTTACCGTGAGGACATGTTTCAGCTGCAGATCATCTTTAAAACTGACGACAGCAGCTGAAACATGTCATCAAGATAAACTGGTAAAGTAACACATGTCGGTCTCTTTAAACATGATCGTGTTTGTGCCGTTTGTTGTGACGCGTGAGCACCTGCACTGAAGGTGCTGCTGGTCCTCCAATGACTAACCCCGCCCCCTGCGAGGCGTCTCAAGTCCCAGAACCGTTTGGACGGTCATACCTCCAGTGGTCCACTTGAGACCCCTGAAACGCCCCATTCTGTGCCCATGGAAACAAGACTCTATTCTGGTCCAGTGAAGAAAAATGTTTGTGACTCTCTGCTCTGCCCGTGGAGACGAACTGTGGATTTGTGGTTTTAGAGGTTCCTGTTTGGTAAAGTGAGACATCTGATGTCAGAGGATGAAGAGAAGTTCTGGATCGGACTGACAGACTCTGAGACTGAGGGAGAGTGGAAGTGGATCGATGGTTCTGCTCTGGACCCAAGGTGAGATGAAGCTACAGAAAAAAATATTTGTCGGTCTGTTGCTTTGTATTGTAAACAATCAGTATTGTAAATCCACACATGGTCGAGCTCCAGCAGTAACTCCAACTGTTCTGTTTGTGTTTCCATGTAGTTTGTCTTTTTGGTATAGATATGGGGACAATATTCAACCAGACAACTGGAAAAATTCGATATCGAGAATTTTTTTATCCAGAAGGAGAAGACTGTGGACAGATCGGGAAGAAAACGGGCTCTGGGTTTGAGGAGAAGTGTTGGTTTGATCAGTACTGTGAAAGTCTCAGTAGATTCATCTGCGAGAAAACAGCATCTCCAGAAAGTCCATAGAAATGACACAGGAAGTGTAGAAATATACATTTAAAGACGCACCATGTAACTTTTCTGTTGAAGGGTTCATCTATTTCCTGATCTATGTTTTAATGTTATTTCCTCATCACAAACAGATCTGGAGTTGTGTTTTGTTTCATTCACACATGTTGAACAAACTCTGCAGATTTAGGTCATGTGGTGATACAGGAAGTGCTCCACTGTGTTTTTAAACTCCATACACCTTCACTAGAATCATTTGGATCATTTCAGACCTGGAATTGAAGGTAAAAAGGAGTTGACAGAGGCCAAAATTCAAAACTGTGACTAAGTCGTGGGCCAAACTAAATATTTATTGAAAAATTTCAACAACATCTGGATGGTTTCTTTTCTTTCCAGATCTGTATGTTAAACCTTTTCTTATTCAAATAAATGTTTAATAATAGTTTTGCTTAAACTTTGAATCCAGAACAAGCAGAATATAAAATAAGAACAACATTTTAAATAAATAATGTCTGAGTTTGACATGTCTGTAATAAAGTGAGGGACGGACTGGGATCAAAAACAGCTCTGAATAATCTCAAGAAATCAATAATGAAAAAACTGAAGAAAACACACAAAGATGAAGTACTTCTGATTGTTTATTAACAAAAACACTTAAATCATTTCAAAGTGACTTGGGTTTTTTGTTTTTAACCTTTTCCCTTCCTCCTTTCTCTTCATGTTTTCTGTTCAACGTCTTTGAAATGTGTTGAAACCAAAGAGCAACTTTTTTCGACTTTTAGGCCTATGCAATGTATTCTTGACAAATGGGCAAATTGTCGTAATAGCGCCCTCTGCTGGACTTTTCCAGAACACACAGAGTACCAGTCCGCCCTGAACGTGTGTGAATGAAACAAAACACAACTGCAGGTCTGTTTTTGATGAGGAAACTACAGTTTAGCATGTGACTGTAACACAAAACGCTGTGAGATGCTGCAGAACATCCAGAACATCCAGAACATCCAGAACGCCGCAGCTCGGGTCCCGACTCGAACCACGAAGTCCGAGCACATGTGTCCTGGTCTCAGGTCTCTGCACTGCCCCCTGTGGCTCAGAGACTTTAAAGGGGCTCTGCTTGTGAACAAATGTCTCCAGGGTCCAGCACCAAAGTCCATCTGTGACATGTTAGTGCCACATGAAACATCTGCACTTCTGGTTGAGTCCTGGTTTAGTCCTGATTTAGTCCTGATGTGTTAGTCCTGGTTTAGTCCTGATTTAGTCCTGGTTTAGCCCTGATTTAGTCCTGATGTGGTCCTGGTTTAGTCCTGATGTGGTCTTGGTTTAGTCCTTATGTAGTCCTGGTTTAGTCCTGATTTAGTCCTGGTTTAGTCCTGATTTAGTCCTGGTTTAGTCCTGGTTTAGTCCTGATTTAGTCCTGATTTAGTCCTGGTTTAGTCCTGGTTTAGTCCTGAGTTTAGTTAGTCCTGGTTTAGTCCTGGTTTAGTCCTGCTTTAGTCCTGGTTTAGTCCTGGTTTAGTCCTGATGTGGTCCTGGTTTAGTCCTGGTTTAGTCCTGATTTAGTCCTGGTTTAGTCCTGGTTTAGTCCTGATGTAGTCCTGATGTGGTCCTGGTTTAGTCCTGATGTAGTCCTGATATGGTCCTGGTTTAGTCCTGGTTTAGTCCTGGTTTAGTCCTGGTTTAGTCCTGATTTAGTCCTGGTTTAGTCCTGGTTTAGTCCTGATTTAGTCCTGGTTTAGTCCTGGTTTAGTCCTGATTTAGTCCTGATGTGGTCCTGGTTTAGTCCTGCTGTAGTCCTGGTTTAGTCCTGATTTAGTCCTGATGTGGTCCTGGTTTAGTCCTGATGTGGTCCTGGTTTAGTCCTGCTGTAGTCCTGGTTTAGTCCTGATTGTAGTCCTGATTTAGTCCTGATGTGGTCCTGGTTTAGTCCTTATGTAGTCCTGGTTTAGTCCTGATTTAGTCCTGATGTGGTCCTGGTTTAGTCCTGATTTAGTCCTGATGTGGTCCTGGTTTAGTCCTGATTTAGTCCTGATGTGGTCCCGGTTTAGTCTTGATGTGGTCCTGGTTTAGTCCTGATGTGGTCCTGATTTAGTCCTGATGTGGTCCTGGTTTAGTCCTGGTTTAGTCCTGATGTGGTCCTGGTTTAGTCCTGATGTAGTCCTGGTTTAGTCCTGATTTAGTCCTGATGTGGTCCTGGTTTAGTCCTGCTGTAGTCCTGGTTTAGCCCCGATTTAGTCCTGATGTGGTCCTGGTTTAGTCCTGATTTAGTCCTGATGTGGTCCCGGTTTAGTCCTGATGTGGTCCTGGTTTAGTCCTGATTTAGTCCTGGTTTAGTCCTGATTTAGTCCTGATGTGGTCCTGGTTTAGTCCTGATGTGGTCCTGGTTTAGTCCTGATGTGGTCCTGGTTTAGTCCTGGTTTAGTCCTGGTTTAGTCCTGATTTAGTCCTGGTTTATTCCTGCTGTAGTCCTGGTTTAGTCCTGATTTAGTCCTGATGTGGTCCTGGTTTAGTCCTGATGTGGTCCTGGTTTAGTCCTGGTTTAGTGCTGATGTGGTCCTGGTTTACTCCTGATGTGGTCCTGGTTTAGTTCTGATGTGGTCCTGGTTTAGTCCTGCTTTAGTCCTGGTTTAGTGCTGATGTGGTCCTGGTTTAGTCCAGATGTGGTCCTGGTTTAGTCCTGATGTGGTCCTGGTTTAGTCCTGATGTGGTCCTGGTTTAGTCCTGATGTGGTCCTGGTTTAGTCCTGATTTAGTCCTGATGTGGTCCTGGTTTAGTCCTGATGTGGTCCTGGTTTAGTCCTGGTTTAGTCCTGATTTAGTCCTGGTTTAGTCCTGGTTTAGTCCTGATGTGGTCCTGGTTTAGTCCTGATGTGGTCCTGGTTTAGTCCTGATTTAGTCCTGATTTAGTCCTGATTTAGTCCTGATGTGGTCCTGGTTTAGTCCTGATTTAGTCCTGATGTGGTCCTGGTTTAGTCCTGATTTAGTCCTGATGTGGTCCTGGTTTAGTCCTGCTGTAGTCCTGGTTTAGTCCTGATTTAGTCCTGATGTGGTCCTGGTTTAGTCCTGATTTAGTCCTGAGTCCTGCTGTAGTCCTGGTTTAGTCCTGATGTGGTCCTGGTTTAGTCCTGATTTAGTCCTGATGTGGTCCTGGTTTAGTCCTGATGTGGTCCTGGTTTTCCTGAGTCCTGTTTAGTCCTGATGTGTCCTGGTTTAGTCCTGATGTGGTCCTGGTTTAGTCCTGGTTTTTTCCTGATGTGGTCCTGGTTTAGTCCTGGTTTAGTCCTTGTGGTCCTGGTTTAGTCCTGATGTGGTCCTGGTTTAGTCCTGATTTAGTCCTGATGTGGTCCTGGTTTAGTCCTGATGTGGTCCTGGTTTAGTCCTGATTTAGTCCTGATGTGGTCCTGGTTTAGTCCTGATGTGGTCCTGGTCCTGATGTGGTCCTGGTTTAGTCCTGGTTTAGGGTCTGTTTACACGAGAACTCTTCAGGGTAAAAACTATAACATATTTGATCAGAAGTGTCTTTCGTTTAGTCGGTGACGGCGTTTTTGGGGCTTAAAAATGCAAACATCTGAACCCACCCTCCAGAGTGGAAAAGCTGAACACGCTCCGCCGTTGTGTTTCCGTCGACACTGCCCAAGACGCCAAACTCTGGTCAGACCTGCTCAGGTCCCGTACGTGTTTACGTCACATACAGACAGGACACAGAAATCAAACCAATCGAATTCCACACTCTTTTGCGTCACCGTATGACGCAGATTTCCTCTAAATGCGGAATAAAAAGTGAAGACGAGACGCCACTTTTGCTTCTTCTGTTCAAACCCTCAGCATATAAACGTAGACTTGGTTTAGTCCTGGTTTAGTCCTGGTTTAGTCCTGGTTTAGTCCCGGCCTCCTGCTGGTGCCAGAGTCAGGACTAAACACGGGGAGTCAGAGTTTCAGATTCATGAAGTTAAAACCTGGAAAATGTGAGACAGACTCTGCTCTGACTCTTTGAAAAGTTTTCATTCTGCACTCTTCTCTCTCATTTAATGTCTCTCTCTTTTTTGAATTTTATGAATTTTCTTATTCTGTAAAGCACTTTGAATTACTTTGTGTACAAACTGTGAACTGTGCACTTTACAGATAAACTTGTCTTGCCTCATATTGGACATTTAAGATGTTATTGCTTTGGTATTATCCATTTTACATTTGATAATTTATTGTTTAGTTTTTTTTAAATTGCCTTTAATGCCACAGTGAGCGGGTCCACTTCTTCAGGCCTAATACTGTGATACTGTAACAGTGTAATACTGTGATACTGTAACAGTGTAATACTGTGATACTGTAACACTGTAATACTGTGATACTTTAACACTGTAATACTGTGATACTGTAACAGTGTAATACTGTGATACTGTAACACTGTGTAATACTGTGATACTTTAACACTGTAATACTGTGATACTGTAACACTGTAATACTGTGATACTGTAATACTGTGATACTTTAACACTGTAATACTGTGATACTGTAACAGTGTAATACTGTGATACTGTAAACACTGTGTAATACTGTGATACTGTATACTGTAACACTGTAATACTGTAACTGTGATACTGTAATGTGATACTGTGATACTTTAACACTGTAATACTGTGATACTGTAACACTGTAATACTGTGATACTGTGATACTTTAACACTGTAATACTGTGATACTTTAACACTGTAATACTGTGATACTGTAACACTGTAATACTGTGATACTTTAACACTGTAATAATGTGATACTTTAACACTGTAATACTGTGATACTGTAACAGTGTAATACTGTGATACTGTAACACTGTAATACTGTGATACTTTAACACTGTAATACTGTGATACTGTAACACTGTAATACTGTGATACTTTAACACTGTAATACTGTGATACTGTGATACTGTAACACTGTAATACTGTTAACACTGTAATACTGTGATACTGTAACACTGTAATACTGTGATACTTTAACACTGTAATACTGTGATACTGTTAAACACTGTAATACTGTGATACTACTGTGATACTTTAACACTGTAATACTGTGATACTTTAACACTGTAATACTGTGATACTGTAACACTGTAATACTGTGATACTTTAACACTGTAATACTGTGATACTGTAACACTGTAATACTGTGATACTGTAATACTGTGATACTTTAACACTGTAATACTGTGATACTGTAACACTGTAATACTGTGATACTGTAACACTGTAATACTGTGATACTGTAGTAAGAATAATAAAGTATGTGGGGATGTATGGAAGTTTAAATGGCGTTTCTTGGTCTTTTGCCATTGTGGTCTAAATGCTAACTGTAGGCATGGTCTGTCTGAGGCTTGGTGAGACTTTAATCTGACTCGGACTTGAGGTCAAACTCTAGAGACCAATGACTCGCAAAACAACGACTCGGTCCCACCTCTGACTCAAACATGCTTTTTACAAGTGGTGAGGCATCAGGGCCTGCAAGTCCTTCTCTGCTGGCCTAAAAAAAAATCAGAATCACAGACTCATGTTAATTATATTATTATTAAATAATTCCAAATGTTCTGTTCGCTTCCTTTCAGAGTTTTTCTGATGCTTGTGCTGCTTCCACACATGGGTTTTTATATTAAAGCATCTGACCAATCACATTTCAGACGTCACTTGTTGAGTCAGAGTCACAGAGTCTGAGTCCTTCACAATCCGTCCTGCAGGAAGTCGAACACTAAATAAATGTCCATGAAACTGCTGCTTCAACCAATCAGATTTTGAGTTGGTGTCGCCGGGACCTTTAACAGCGAACGACAACGACACCGAATTCAGACAGAACCAGGTCTAAACCAGGTCTAAACCAGGTCTAAACCAGGTCTAAACCATGGATGGATGGATAAATTCACAAATTTGCTCCTATAACTGTCGGCCTTGGTGAGCTTCATTTGACTGAAGCCAAACGCTGTGGGTGACGTCAGACCTTAGTCTACTTCTTCATACAGTCTATGGACCTGTTTTAGTCCTGGGTTAGTCCTGGTTTAGTCCTGGGTTAGGCCTGGTTTAGTCCTGGTTTAGTCCTGAGTTAGTCCTGGGTTAGTCCTGGGTTAGTCCAGGGTTAGTCCTGGGTTAGTCCTGGTTTAGTCCGGGGTTAGTCCGGGGTCAGTGCTTTCTAATTTTGTCCTGCGAAGGAACTGCAGTGAACCAGTGAAAAAAGATTGTTGTGGGGGAAGTTTGGTGCCGTTTTTAGGCTACGTTTACACGTAGCCGAGGTATTTAGAGAAAGAAATATTTCCCTCCCTCCGTTTTCCAAAATAACATCGTGCACACAGCATTGTTTTCAAAAAAGTATCCGTTTACATCAATCCGGATAAATATGCCATCGAACGCCGTCATAACCACACCAAGCCTCTGGGCGGCACCTGGATTAGACTCAAACCTGTAGCTTTTATTTCATTACAGCTGTAAGTTTTACTCACAAATACCTTGAAAAACCTGCATTAGTGAGCGACTCGCTTCTCCGGAGATCTGTTAAAGAAGTGGTAAAATCACTGAACTCTGAGCCCCTGTTCATCTCTGGTCATGGATCTGATCCATCAGCTGTGTGCAAATGAAACACATGAAACGTGTTTCAGCAGAACAAATAGATGAGGTGAAGCGGGGGGTGGTGTCCACCTCCACCTGAGAAGCGCTTTCCCCCCCAAAAAAACAAAAAAAAACAAAACACGTGCGCAGACGGACGCTCAGATCAACATATAACGAACCAAACTGGATTCACACTTCTGTCTGGATGCTGCACCACCTCAGAACCAGCCGCGGTCGAGCGCGAAGGACCGGAGCAGCCCGGACCTGTGGTCCACAGCGCATTCTCGCTTTTCCCACACGGAACCAGCGCACAGATGACGGCACTGAAGCACTCAGACCCAGTTCTTTGTGCGCTGGTCTTGCTCGCCCCCGTCTGGAACCAAGACATGGAGGACGAAGCCTCCGGACAATCTGACCAACACTGGACCCACAGCCCCGTCATGAGTGGCTGTGCGTTCACTGCTCCAGTGTGTTTGGCGCTGCTGCCCGAGCTCAGAGCTTCTACTCCGGGCTGATGTTGCGTACAAAGTTCTACATGCTGCTGTTTTCTGAGTGCTCCTGTACGATCAAAAGAAATGCGACTGCTGCTCTGAATACTTCCATCATCGTCGTCAAAGCAACAGGTAAACGTCGGTCGCACTTTCAGCGCGTCAACTCCTAAAACTCTGTTTATCTCAGTTTACACGCAAACGAGTTTTCTAAAATCTCCACTCTAGCTGTAGTTTTTAGAAAGATTTGTTTTCAGAGGCGAATTTGCCGTTTGCGACAGACATGTTCTGATTTCACACATCAAACTCTGACTCAACGTGTTTCTCAAATGGGGAACTTGTTTTTGGTGCCTACATGTACATATATGGAATAGATTTCGAACACAGTGTTTGTTCAGTTGGTTTTAAGAGCGGCAGAGATGTCGGCAGACGAAGAGCCTGTTTATGTCAATTACCCAGGTTCCCCAACTCGGAGACACAACGGTGAGTTTTTAATGCATATTGAGCGCTGGTGAAAATATCTGCCGTGGTTTCTGTAGTTACTATTTTATTATTTTACTTATAAGTATTTACTTATTTAAATATTTCAAATAGGCTACATTTTTTACTGTTCAAAAATGCACTATAACGTGTATGTGTTAAAGAGAACATGTGGGTCTGGTGCTGGTCTGGTCATGTTGTTTTTAACACTGGTGTGTGGTGTAAAACTTGAGTTGTGTGAGCAGGAGTCTGTTCTGGGAGACGGGTGAAGGTGGCAGTGTTGACTGTGGCTGTGCTCGTGTCTGTGGCTCTGATCATCACTGTTGTCGTCCTTTTTTGTGAGTCTGGAACTTTATCTACTTTATTGATGTGAGAAAATCGACTTCATATATATATATATGAGAATAATAATATAATTGTTCCGATTTATAGAGCACGTTTCTAGGAACACCACAATGAGCTAGAAATGAACTGTTTTGGGACACAGTGTGTATCTGGTCAGTTAGTTGAACCCCCCAGGACTAAAGCCGAGGGGGCAGACAAACCTGAGGGACAAAAGACTCTGTGTCAAAAGGAGAAATCCAATTTGTCAACTGGACAAATGTTTATTTTGTTTCAATCCTTCTGCTTCTTCAGTTCAGTTCAGACGCTGGTGGACACTTCCTTGTGAAGATGGACCAACACAGACGAGAGAGCAACAGTGGACCTCAGTCTGCTGTTCATCTCCACCTAAAAGCTCCAGGACGCTCCTCTGAGGTCCTAAGGAGAGAGAACAAGAGAAGAGAGAAGAGAACAACAGGTGCAGCCAGATCAGGGCCAGAGGTGTGAAAGCTCTAATTATGATCCTGAATGATTCTGCTGATATGAGCCCACACTCAGTGCAGTTCAATAGGCCGAGCTAAACAACAGAAACTGTGAACAAGTAGAGTGTTAGTTTCAGAGTAGTTTCAGTGCAGTTAGCTCCTCCTTCAGGCAGATATAAGGAAGTGTCCACCAGCGTCTGACCAGAACTGAAGAAGCAGCTTGGATGAACTGAGAAACTTTTGTCCAGGTGACAAATTGAATTTCTCTTTTGCTGTGGATTCTACCTTGAACGACTGAGGGATTCTTCACACTTCTACACTCTGTGTTAACACAGTGTGACCTGCTGCTCCTCGTTTCATCCTTAAACTAATCTGACATCGTCTCTTCCAGTTCCGAGACGTTCATTGAGACTTCACTGTGACGTGGACTGGGAGCTGAATGGAACAAGCTGTTATTATTTTTCCACATTGAAGTTATCATGGAGCCAAAGCAGAAGACAATGTCAAAAAGCTTCTGGAGACCTGGTGAAGATCGAGAGCCGAGAGGAGCAGGTGAGGAGCACTTCTCCTCACATTATTATTCTTTATTCTGTGGCCCATCATGAATCTCATGTTTGTCCCTCAGATCTTCACATAAGTCTTGTTTCCACTGGCACAGTGAGTTTGGCCTTTTTAAAGACAGTACAGTAGGAGGTGTGTTTACCGTGAGGACATGTTTCAGCTGCAGATCATCTTTAAAACTGACGACAGCAGCTGAAACATGTCATCAAGATAAACTGGTAAAGTAACACATGTCGGTCTCTTTAAACATGATCGTGTTTGTGCCGTTTGTTGTGACGCGTGAGCACCTGCACTGAAGGTGCTGCTGGTCCTCCAATGACTAACCCCGCCCCCTGCGAGGCGTCTCAAGTCCCAGAACCGTTTGGACGGTCATACCTCCAGTGGTCCACTTGAGACCCCTGAAACGCCCCATTCTGTGCCCATGGAAACAAGACTCTATTCTGGTCCAGTGAAGAAAAATGTTTGTGACTCTCTGCTCTGCCCGTGGAGACGAACTGTGGATTTGTGGTTTTAGAGGTTCCTGTTTGGTAAAGTGAGACATCTGATGTCAGAGGATGAAGAGAAGTTCTGGATCGGACTGACAGACTCTGAGACTGAGGGAAAGTGGAAGTGGATCGATGGTTCTGCTCTGGACCCAAGGTGAGATGAAGCTACAGAAAAAAATATTTGTCGGTCTGTTGCTTTGTATTGTAAACAATCAGTATTGTAAATCCACACATGGTCGAGCTCCAGCAGTAACTCCAACTGTTCTGTTTGTGTTTCCATGTAGTTTGTCTTTTTGGTATAGATATGGGGACAATATTCAACCAGACAACTGGAAAAATTCGATATGAGTATTTTTTTATCCAGAAGGAGAAGACTGTGGACGGATCGGGAAGAAAACGGGCTCTGGGTTTGAGGAGAAGTGTTGGTTTGATCAGCACTGTGGAACATCCAACAGATTCATCTGCGAGAAAACAGCATCTCCAGAAAGTCCATAGAAATGACACAGGAAGTGTAGAAATATACATTTAAAGATGCACCATGTAACTTTTCTGTTGAAGCTATTTCCTGCTCTATGTTGTAATGTTATTTATTAAAATATATATGACAAAAAAATAATTCCAAATGTTCTGTCCACTTCCTTTCAGAGTTTTTCTGATGCTTGTTCTGCTTCCACACATGGGTTTTCATATTAAAGCATTTGACCAATCACATTTCAGTCGTCAGTTGTTGCCGGGCAGAGTCAAAGTCACAGAGTCTGAGTCCTTCACAATCCGTCCTGCAGGAAGTCGAACACTAAATAAATGTTCATGAAACTGCTGCTTCAACCAATCAGATTTTGAGTTGGTGTCGCCAGGGCCAGAGTCACCAGCCAAAGCAGCAAACTGCATCTGTAACGGAACCAGGACTAAACCAGGACTAAACCAGGTCTAAACCAGGTCTAAACCAGGTCTAAACCAGGTCTAAACCAGGACTAAACCAGGACTAAACCAGGACTAAACCAGGTCTAAACCAGGACTAAACCAGGTCTAAACCAGGACTAAACCAGGACTAAACCAGGACTAAAACCAGGTCTAAACCAGGACTAAACCAGGACTAAAACCAGGTCTAAACCAGGACTAAACCAGGACTAAACCAGGACTAAACCAGGACTAAACCAGGTCTAAACCAGGTCTAAACCAGGTCTAAACCAGGTTCTAAAACCAGGACTAAACCAGGACTAAACCAGGACTAAACCAGGACTAAACTAAACCAGGTCTAAACCAGGACTAAACCAGGACTAGGACTAAACCAGGACTAAACCAGGTCTAAACCAGGACTAAACCAGGACTAAACCAGGTCTAAACCAGGACTAAACCAGGACTAAACCAGGTCTAAACCAGGACTAAACCAGGACTAAACCAGGACTAAACCAGGTCTAAACCAGGTCTAAACCAGGACTAAACCAGGTCTAAACCAGGACTAAACCAGGACTAAACCAGGTCTAAACCAGGTCTAAACCAGGTCTAAACCAGGTCTAAACCAGGACTAAACCAGGACTAAACCAGGTCTAACCAGGACTAAACCAGGTCTAAACCAGGACTAAACCAGGACTACACCAGGTCTAAACCAGGACTAAACCAGGACTACACCAGGTCTAAACCAGGACTAAACCAGGTCTAAACCAGGACTAAACCAGGACTAAACCAGGTCTAAACCAGGTCTAAACCAGGTCTAAACCAGGTCTAAACCAGGTCTAAATCAGGACTACACCAGGTCTAAACCAGGTCTAAATCAGGACTACACCAGGACTGATCTTGGACTTGAGAGAGAGTGTCCACAGTGTCTGCAGTGTCCCATGCAGAGCGGCGGAGAACCGGCCCCTGCGCAGTCCTTTCGTCTGCGGTCACCCGACAGTCACGTGGGCCTTCGGGCCAGTCCCGAGAAACAGTCCTGGTTTAAGTCCTGGTTTAGTTCTGGTTTAGTCCTGGTTTACGGCTCTTTATTCTGTGTTTCTGTAAAATAAAACACTTTTATAACCATAAAATCTTTCTTGAGGAGTGGATGTTTCAGACGGAGCTCGACTGAAGGCCCCGGTGTGAAATGCTGCTTTTTATTCATGTAAATGTAAATATTTCTACCGCTATGTCTTATTTTCAAACCTCCTTAAAGCTGAATTCTGAAGCTGTTAAACGTGCACATCTGTGAGAATCACACTTTAAACACAACACGCCCCTCGGTGAAAACACGTTTGGACTCAGACAACAGGAGAGTTTCATTGTTGACAAAAGCGCGCGTTGCTGCTGGGAATTATTTTGGTCGGCGGCAAGAAACACTAATTCAACATGATGGACGGAGCGAGAAAGCACGTAAAGGGTATTGATCGCGGTTATTTATCCACTCTAACGGCAGAGGACCCAAGACCATTTGACCAGAAATTGGTCATAAACATCGACGGACGACAAATCACCCTTTTCAACCCCGACAGAGTCTGGACCAAACCAAATTTCTGGTCAGAATCTCCAACTACCTGGACAAATATTCACTTGGGCGATATCCACAATGACTTGGTGGAAACTCCTGGGCCATTCACAGCAGAAAAGATGAAAACCTCCAAGAGTCTCGATGTGTTGTTGAACTTGTTGGAGTCCACGGTTTGTTAGGATCTTCTACGTTCTCACATTTTTCCTTCTTCCGTGTTTCTATTTGTGCGTCCGATAATGCAGCAGAAATTTACCATTATCGGGGATAAATACACGAGGTTACGCACTGTGTTTGACGCTACCGTGTTTCTTGCCACCGACCAAAATATTTCCCAGCAGCAACGCGGACTTTTAATAACAATGAAATTCACCTATTGCACAGGCCATGATCGTGAAGGAAAAGAAATGTTGGTTTGACAAAAAATGTGAGAGGAACACCATCTATAAACTGTGGAAATAGAAAGTACATTAAATAATAACTTTAAAGTGGGAGTAAAAATGTAATCTTTTTTTTTTTTTTGCAAGTAAAAGTACAACATCATGTATTTATTGGATTCTTTGCCATTGTACTTCAAACTATGTTCATTTACATCTTAGTCACTGCCCTGTTTGGCACTTTTAGAGCTCGTTTGGACAGAGTCTGTGGGTGGAGTTTCGGTGGTTTCCTGTTTGTTAGATCAGTTGTTTGTGGTAACTGGATGAACTTTGTTACTATTATATGTTGTAAAAATGTATATATGTCCTGTAAACCCTGATAATATTGTTTAATCTTCTTTAATAAAAAGTCAGGAAACCGATTGCCTCATTCTACTTTAGGAACATGAGTTAAACATGAATAATACACACACACTTAATCACACAAGGCTCTCTGAAGTTCTGTTAACTCACATATTCTTAGAAATGATAACTAAAAATATTTATGATGTTACTTTAAATATTTGAGTGAGTAACACTGGTTTTTCATTGTAGGTTTGGACAGTTGGACGTGTCTCTGCTGTGTCTGTTTGTTTGGAGACACACAAATCTGACACTTTATCTGGATGTGGATTTCTTCAAATAAAAACTATCAATTGCCTTTTTTTTTTTTTTTTTTCATTTACCCCAATCGACTAAACTTCTGTAGATATAAATGTATAAACGAAATGACCTGGTTTAATCCTGGGGACCTGGTGTAGTCCTGATTTAATCCTGGGGACCTGGTTTAGTCCTGGTTTAGTCCTGGTTTAGTCCTGGTTTAGTCCTGGTGTAGTCCTGGGGACCTGGTTTAGTCCTGGTGTAGTCCTGGTTTAGACCTGGTGTAGTCCTGGTTTAGTCCTGGGGACCTGGTGTAGTCCTGGTTTAGTTCCTGGGGACCTGGTGTAGTCCTGGTTTAGTATCTGGGGACCTGGTGTAGTCCTGGTTTAGTTCTGGTTTAGACCTGGTGTAGTCCTGGTTTAGTTCTGGGGACCTGGTGTAGTCCTGGTTTCTGGGGACCTGGTTTAGTCCTGGTGTAGTCCTGGTTCTGGGACCTGGTGTAGTCCTGGTTTAGTTCTGGGGACCTGGTGTAGTCCTGGTTTAGTTCTGGGGACCTGGTGTAGTCTTGGTTTAGTTGTGGGGACCTGGTGTACTCCTGGTTTAGTCCTGGTTTATACCTGGTTTAGTCCTGGTTAGTCCTGGTGTAGTCCTGGTTTAGACCTGATTTAGACCCAGTTTAGTCCTGGTTTAGACTGGATTTACGCTGACTGTAAGGCGGATCCTGTATGTTCTTCTTACAGTGGGTCTCTTGCCTGTTACACCAACAACAACAAGTGAAAGTCTCTGTACCTGCTGCTGTGAGCCGCATCATTTTGGTCTTAAAATGTTCATATTTTCCCACTCTACATGATTCTGCTGTTTTTATTTTGCTATTCTGTCCAAAAATAAATTGCTATTTCCTCACCCAAGCCTGGTTCAGTCCGGGGTTAGTCTGAGGTCAGCGGTTTCTAATTTTGTCCTACGAAGGAACCGCAGTGAACCAGTGACGAAAGATTGTTGTGAGGAAAGTTGGGTTCCGTTTTTAGCAGTAACACTCTGACGCCGTACTGCAGGAACATTCCAGAAACACCGGTATCACCATGGAGACCGGACGGTGACAGACCCTCCTCCACATGTTACACAACACACCTTTAATATCAGATACTGTGGAGAGCACAGACATGCACGTGTGTGATTCCTCAAACTCTGACTCAACGTCTTCTTAAAATGAGGAAGTTGTTTTTGGTGCCCACATGTACAAATATGGAACAGATGTTGAAACACTTTTTAAAGTGTAATCGTGTTCAGTTCAGTTCAGTAGATTCTAGCGAAGACATATGGGTTTCTTGCAAGAACACTACATCTTGCCTTTTATTTTTAAGATGATGCAGAATCCCCCCAACCCCCCCCCCCAAAAAAATCGCTCATTGTATGTATGAAAACCATATCTTTATTACTTTATTGGATTTAAAAAATATATATTTATGTATTATATTATATATATATATATATATATATATATATATATATATATATATATATATATATATATATATAAGGAAGCGTTCAGTAAGTACAAGGGTTTATCTTAATGTCTCTGGTAAGAAGCCTTTATCAAGTAGTCCATAGCTTGTTTGGCATCCTCGAAAATCTGCGGGTTGTTCCCGGGTGCGAAAATTTTCAGTTGGGCTGGATAGAGTGTGTCAAATTTAATGTTATGCTCATGTAATGCCCTTTTACAGTCAGTGAATGCTTCTCTCAGTTTCTGAGTTTCTTTGGGGAAATCCGGGAAGATCATCACTTGTTTTTCATTCCACATTATTCGCCTCTTACTCCTTGCAGCTTCCATAATAAGCTGTCGGTCTTTGAAGCGTAGAAAGCGAGCTGTGATCGCCCGGTTAGCGTCACCTGAGATCCACCAACCAACCCTGTGAGCTCGGTCCATCTCTAATCCACCTGGTGGCGGGTCGACGTCCAGAGAACTACAGATGAAGTTGTTTAAAAAGGCTATAATATCTTGCTTTTCCGAGCCTTCTGGTATCCCCACAAAACGCAGATTGTTTCGTCTGGACCTGTCCTCGAGGCTAGCCACTCTATTTATTAATGTCTGTATCTCAGTTTTAGTAGCGGCTGGGCTAGTTTCATGTTAGCTTGCTCGTCTTACTCACGCGCTCTTCCACTGTGGTCATTCGTGAGATCAGAGTTGAAAGTTTGTCATCCACAGATTTCACTGAGCGGCGGATTTCCTTCAGATCCGCAGTTTCCTCTAATATCTTAGCGAGCATATCATGGACATGTGACATATTTTCCCCGGCTGGTTTAGCGATGCTGGTAGGATTGTTAGCTTCCCCGCTAGCTGTGCTAACTTGTAATTGACTTTGCATCGCGGATCTGAGCTTTCTCGATTCCTTCGTATTCACAGTAGACTTAGTGTCCAAAGACATGATTTGCGACACGAGGCATAATCTATTTCCAATCTTACTGAGCAATACGGAGGATAATCAGCACATTTTACCCTTGAGCAGTGGGACCGCAAGTTTCAGGCGTCCATCTCTTGCCAGGTCACGTGACCCTGTAACTGTTCAAAAATAAATTCTTATTTCCTCACCTCAGGCCTGGTTTCGTCCTGAGTTAGACCTGGTTCAGTCCTGGGTTAGTCCTGGGTTAGTCCGGGTTTAGTCCGGGTTTAGTCCGCGGTTAGTCTAAGGCAGGGGTAAGCAACCCAAAATGTTCAAAGAGCCATATTGGCCCAAAAAAACAAAAACCAGACCTGCCTGGAGCTGCCAAAAATGAAAAGCCTTATATAAGCCTAATATGAAGGCAACACAGGCTGTCAGTATATGAGCTGTATAAGCCTAATATTAAAATGACTAAGTCGGCTACAAATACAAAATGTGCATTCATGATACACAAACCCTCTGTGACCCTCTCATACTCGGTGCACCGTCTGTAGCCACTGAAATCAGGTGGTTAGTGTTTATTCCTTTGTCATTTAGGCCCCATTTACACGTACAGGTATTTTTTTTAAACTGAGACATTTCCCTTCGTTTGTTCACATCATTTACACACAAATGGAGAATTCGCCTCTGAAAACAAATCTTTCTAAAAACTACAGCTAGAGTGGAGATTTTGGAAAACTCCAGTTTCACGTTTGCGTGTAAACTGAGATAAACAGAGTTTTAGGAGTTGACGCGCTGAAAGTGCGACCGACGTTTACCTGTTGCTTTGACGACGATGATGGAAGTATTCAGAGCAGCAGTCGCATTTCTTTTGATCGTACAGGAGCACTCAGAAAACAGCAGCATGTAGAACTTTGTACACAACATCAGCCCGGAGTAGAAGCTCTGAGCTCGGGCAGCAGCGCCAAACACACTGGAGCAGTCAGCGCACAGCCACTCATGACGGGGCTGTGGGTCCAGTGTTGGTCAGATTGTCCGGAGGCTTCGTCCTCCATGTCTTGGTTCCAGACGGGGGCGAGCAAGACCAGCGCACAAAGAACTGGGTCTGAGTGCTTCAGTGCCGTCATCTGTGCGCTGGTTCCGTGTGGGAAAAGCGAGAATGCGCTGTGGACCACAGGTCCGGGCTGCTCCGGTCCTTCGCGCTCGACCGCGGCTGGTTCTGAGGTGGTGCAGCATCCAGACAGAAGTGTGAATCCAGTTTGGTTCATTATATGTTGATCTGAGCGTCCGTCTGCGCACGTGTTTTGTTTTTTTTGTTTTTTTGGGGGAAAGCGCTTCTCAGGTGGAGGTGGACACCACCCCCCGCTTCACCTCATCTATTTGTTCTGCTGAAACACGTTTCATGTGTTTCATTTGCACACAGCTGATGGATCAGATCCATGACCAGAGATGAACAAGGGTTTTACTCCTAAAGAAACCAGATTAAAACAACAACCAAAAAAATTATTTCTTTTCCATTTTCACTTATTTTTGAAAAAGCTCCAGGGAGCCACTAGGGCCGTGCTGAGGAGCCGCATGCGGCTCTGGAGCCGCGGGTTGCCGACCCCTGGTCTAGGGTCAGTGCTTTCTAATTTTGTCCTACGAAGGAACCGCAGTGAACCAGTGATTAAAGATTGTTGTGAGGAAAGTTGGGTTCCGTTTTTAACACTTTGACGCCGTACTGCAGGAACATTCCAGAAACACCGGTATCACCATGGAGACCGGCAGGTGACAGACCCTCCTCCACATGTTACACAATACACCTTTAATATCAGATACTGTGGAGAGCACGGAAATACACTTCTGTGATTCCTCAAACTCTGACTCAACGTCTTCTTAAAATGAGGAAGTTGTTTTTGGTGCCCACATGTACAAATATGGAACAGGTGTTGAATCACTTTTTAAAGTGTAATCGTGAACCTTCGCTCAGTCTGTGTTCAGTTGGATTTGAGAGCAGCAGAGATGTCGGCGGATGATCCGTATGTTTATATGAATTGCTTAAGGCCCCCGACTCAGAGAAACAACGGTGAGTTAACCTTCGTATTCACAGTAGACTTAGTGTCCAAAGACATGATTTGCGACACGAGGCATAATCTATTTCCAATCTTACTGAGCAATACGGAGGATAATCAGCACATTTTACCCTTGAGCAGTGGGACCGCAAGTTTCAGGCGTCCATCTCTTGCCAGGTCACGTGACCCTGTAACTGTTCAAAAATAAATTCTTATTTCCTCACCTCAGGCCTGGTTTCGTCCTGAGTTAGACCTGGTTCAGTCCGGGTTTAGTCCTGGGTTAGTCCTGGGTTAGTCCGGGTTTAGTCCGAGTTTAGTCCGCGGTTAGTCTAGGGCAGGGGTAAGCAACCCAAAATGTTCAAAGAGCCATATTGTGTTGTGTCTCGCTCAGTCTGTGTTCAGTTGGATTTGAGAGCAGCAGAGATGTCGGCGGATGATCCGTATGTTTATATGAATTGCTTAAGGCCCCCGACTCAGAGAAACAACGGTGAGTTTTTAAGTTTTTAATACGGATTACTGAGCACTGGTGAAAATATCTTTGGTTTCTGTAGTTGCTATTTTATGATTTTACTTATATTCCAAGTATTTAGACAAACCTTTATTTATCCACAAGGGAAACTGAATTAAATAAATCAAATCCCTAACCCTTGTGGATCAATAAAGTTTGTGTAAGTCTATTTGGAATGGGCTACATATTTTACTTTTTTGAAAATCTTGTATGTGTTAAAGAGAACATGTGGGTCTGGTGTTGGTCTGGTCATGTTGTTTT